>NW_004798278.1:112501-116296 GCF_000002075.1 Aplysia californica | reverse complement strand
AAATTTAGCACTCTGTTGATCCCCGGTTTTGGGTTTAACCAAACTTAACTATCCGGGGGCTCTCGTGGCCTAGAGCTTAAAGTGTTGGCCTCTCATTCAAAGGTCCCGAGTTCGAATCCGGGTAGCGACCGAAAAATTTTCTTCTCTAAAATTGTCTCCTTTCACCTCCTTTCCTGCTCTCTAGCAATGTTCTGTTGTCTGCTTTCATTTTCACTTTCTGCTCCCACCCCCTCACCTCCTTTGCCCCCTCCTCTGGGCTCCTGACTCTTTCTGCAGCTTTTCTACTGCTACTCCTTGGCTCCTCCTAACTGATGTCTTTCTGCCACACCCCTGATCATCTGGTAGGAAAGATCTTCACTTAGCCTTCTCGGACAAGGGCGAAAAATCTCGGAGGGCCTGTGTGCAAGTTGCGCACGTTAAAGATCCCTTGGTGGTCTAAAATCAATAAGAGTAGGCTTCGGCCGCCACCCGGGCAAAATTCAAAATTTCCTACTAACTGAAAATTAGGTGTGTCCCGCGCGCTCATATGACCTTATGCAGTTGCGAGCGCCGAAAAAAACACGTTACAAACACGACAAAAAAACCCCTGTATCCCCTCACCCCCCCCCCCCCCCCCGACATTTCTGGCTTAGTCCCTGCAACGACGCCCTGTACTGTTATATACATGTTATGGACTTAGCACGGTACTGTATTTGCTATAAAAAGTGCGCGGTGATAAGTCTAATGAGCAATTAATTACTAATGATTGTATAAAATACACCTCTTTATATTCGTTGCATGTACTCGAAAATCGAGATTTTTTTGGTCTTTTAGAATTCAGAGACGCATGCAAAAAAAAGAGAGATTCGCCTCTTAGATTCGGTGCAATAAGGTCGACAAGTTGTCCATTTGGTATTGTCCGGACTATAACTAAATCATATTTTTTCAGAACAAGTGGTGCTAGATTAAAACTTTTCTCCATAAATTTATATAAAATACTTGAAATCTCTGCCACACGTAAAATGGTATTGTTCACAGCACTTCCCGCTTTTCACACACATTTTGATTACGCATATGGTCTACTTCACAGCTCATCAATGACAATTTGTACAAGCAAAACTTGTTCCAAAAAAGTATTGTTGTAGTGAATACATTTTGCACTAATGGCTCTCAAAACATGCATTCATAAGCATAATGTCCCGATTAGAAAAACCTGATGGACTTGCTATTAAAAGCAATATTGCCACAGCTGTAACCATTTACAAATCTATAGAAACCACCCATTTGGAATTTTTATTAGTATTTATTAACGAGTTTACAAAAATTTTGATCTGTTAAGACAAGTTGACACAAGTCACTGCGCAAAAATTGGAGAACCTACGTTCGATAGTTGAGGAGATATTTGACAATAAGTCGCACCACGAATTTTGACCGCACTAACAGGGGTATGACGTTGAATGTGTCCCCCCCCCCTTTCCGCCCCCCCCCGTCCGTTTATTAATTTTGGACCTCTTGTCCACACCCCTCGACTATTCCTACCCCCCCCCCCCCCCCCGTTTATTTGATACTTTAGAGTACACAACGGACGTCGGTTTGAATCTACATACTATTACTAAGTAATTGCTGCAGCGAAGGACAGAGTGAAGTGAAGGTCCATGATCGCCCACGCCAGTCGGCAAGGCACCGGATGATGATGATGATGATGATGATGATGATGATAACAAAGTAAAAACTTCGGTAAGCGGACGTACAGCTCGTCCAACTCTGAAACGTTATGGCTTTTTTTTCCAGATGACTTTTGTCCGCACGCACCAATTTCTATCAAACTTTTACTAGTAATCTTTTTTTCTTTCAATTTGTCTTGATTAGATGTCATTAAATAGTTTTGGCTTTATAATTAACATTATTAAGCCATGTTTTCTCTTTGTCTTCGTTTTAAATAAAGATTGACGGAGTTAAAAAATGTGAAACCTTACTTAACGCTAAAGCTCACAATAATTCATCTTTGTCGTCACACACTGGCTTTGAGTGGCATTAAAGGTAGCTGATTTTTCGCCATCTCTTTCTATGATGCTCCCTGCTTGCACTCATTCTTTTTTTGTTGTTGGAAATTCCAATAACTATTATGTTTAATTCCAATAATTATTATGTTTAATTCCACTAATTATTATGTTTAATTCCACTAATTATTATGTTTAATTCCACTAATTATTATGTTTAATTCCACTAATTATTATGTTTAATTCCACTAATTATCATGTTTAATTCCACTAATTATTATGTTTAATTCCACTAATTATTATGTTTAATTCCACTAATTATTATGTTTAATTTCACTAATTATTATGTTTAATTCCACTAATTATTATGTTTAATTCCACTAATTATTATGTTTAATTCCACTAATTATTATGTTTAATTCCACTAATTAGAATGTTTTCCATAGGCGGTTTTGCTTGTTTCAAGGTGACAAAGCGAAATAAAAACTTTATAAAGAAATAATTAGAACGTTTTTACAACTGTACGGTAAACTTGTTTATTTTCAGCCTCGAATGAACGCAAAGGAAAGGCCAGGTGTGCTGGGTAGAAACGAACGTGCTCTTCCCATTCAACCTGTAATGTTGCAAAAGATAATATTGCTTGAAAAGACGTGTCAGCCTTGTCCTATAGGTGTGTTTAAAATCTAACGGCTCTATAAAAATGGAATAAAAAGGTATTCACAGAAAATGTGACATTTGTGAGGCAGCGTGGTGGAATCAAGCTCTCGTCAAAATAGTGAAATCGAAGAAAACAGCATTTTTTCCCCTGCAGAGCAATTTTTATCAATTTTTTGATTTTTGGCTCAACGCCTTTTATGTCCATTTACAAACACATTCCTTTGAGGATTTCACCGAAAACGTCGATTATAGGCTCAAAAATATAAAGTTACAGTTTCCATGGACTCTTCAGCTTTAGAATGTACCAAGCTATGGCGGCCATTTTCTCTCTAATTTTACCTCTTAAATCAGGTGACCCCCACCTCCTTCAATCCAAAATATCTCCACGTCTAATGAAGATGGATGGGTAATTTTTTCATTGAAAGCAAGACAAATGAACAAGCATTAAGATGACACCAATAACTCAATATGCCCAAAAATTGACGAGAGCCTGATTCCACCACGCTGCCTCACATTTGTGTATTGGACGAGCAATACGTCACACCCTTGAGCATTTCACGAAGAAACGGAAAAAAACCGGACAAATTTCCACGCCCCTATAGAAGTGTGTGTGTGTGTGTGTGTGTGTGTGTGTGTGTGTGTGTGTGTGTGTGTGTGTGTGCGTGCGTGTGTGTGTGTGTGTGTGTGTGTGTGTGTGTGTGTGTGTGTTCGTGTGTGTGTGTATGTGTGTGCGCGCGCGCGTACATTGGTCTTCTTGTTGAAAAGAAATGTAATAATCAAAGTAAAGCAACTTAATTGAGATTGACAAAAAGTAGGAATTAACGAAGGTCCATTGAGTCCGTTAAATCGTAATTTCCCCTCACAAAGAGAAGCCAATATTTCCGGCGAGTACATAAGTAACAAATTGCGAGTATTTGAGGCGCTCACGGGCGCTTGTGAATCCGAAAAGTGTACCGTAAAGTGACGGAGGACAGCCTATTCAATTTCCTTTAATAGTTTGCTTCTTACTTAAAGCGACTTGGTTCTTCCGGTAATGGCATTTTGCGTCCTACGGGAGAGATGTTGTGAATGCTTATTTGAGTAAACGAGGGTCATTTAACTTTGTGAATGAATTTTGAACTTCGGCTGTTTTCAACAACGCTGAATTAATTAAGAAAGA
>NW_004798278.1:108341-111610 GCF_000002075.1 Aplysia californica | reverse complement strand
ATCTATCTATCTATCTATCTATCTATCTATCTATCTATCTATCTATCTATCTATCCATCCATCCATCAATCAATCCATCTATCTAGCTATCTATTTATC
The DNA here is from genome assembly GCF_000002075.1 of Aplysia californica. NCBI lineage: Eukaryota > Metazoa > Mollusca > Gastropoda > Aplysiida > Aplysiidae > Aplysia > Aplysia californica. The sequence goes on along the minus strand of NW_004798278.1, from coordinate 111,511 downwards.
AGTCTATTTATCAGTCTATATATCTATCTATCTAATAACTAGACCCATATTAAAAACTGCTGCACAAAAATGGGGGCACTCGATAACGATAAGTGGATATAAAGTATAGAGTAGGCATAAGCAGTGGCGGTGGGTGGACCAAAATTTGAGTGGGGTCTTAGGTTGCTTTCACTTTACCACCAAATAGCAAGCAATAAGAACAAAACAGTGGTGATTTTCCCATACTCACGGCGAGCCACGGCATTTTGAGAACCATTCAAAAGAGAAGAGTCACCTTTGTCTTCCTTTTCTTTGTTCTACGTTAAATTCTTCAGGATGCTGGGGACAAAACCGCTTCACCTCCAAACTTATCTAATTAATTTTCATCTGATGAAAAAGTTGCCTCAAAAGTGGTTTGATGTAATTAATAACTGTTAAATCTCAGCAGCACACACACAAACATGCATACACAGCAGTCCACGAGCTGGATTAGGCCGTGTGGTCGAGGAAAGTAGACAGCACCTAACAAAGGTCCAGTAGGAGCGTAGGTAACTGTGTCACTGGGGGAAAGTGTGTCGTAAACTTTCATCCCATTGTCAGGGCTAGGACAGCGTGAGCCCTCTGTGCAGTGTTATATTTTTCAAGTCTTCTACCGTTTGACAAGAAGAGTTTCATTAACGAGGGTCCCTGAGAACCGGCTTATCTTTGCTGAGCTCTGAAGACATTTGATGGGCTGTTAGGTTACTATAGTTGTAAGCGGGGACAACAGTGATTGGAAACACGAGCAAACCGCCAAGTTAATTACTCTGTGTTCTTTGCGTTCGACCATAACTGTTTCTACTGCTTATTTCGTTGTTTTTATTAGCTTTGGGATAGAGTTGGGGGTGGGGAGGGGGGGGGGGCTCTAGCCCGTGAGCCCTTCACTACCCACGCACCGCCACTGGGTACGACTATTCTACTGTTGGGTCCGCGGGCTAGACCCTGCCTGCCAGCAGTTTCAAGACAGAAGCTGGCACACTGTTGTATACATAATGAGGAGTGGCATTACACATCGCATTTTGAAACAATCTCGCAATGTTGAAACGGGGGCTAAACATACATATTGACCAGTGACATACCCCCCCCCCCCCCAAGATACTTAGCTTTACAGCTCGGGGAGGCAATCGGGAAAGGTGCTTCTCATTTTCAATCTAATCCTGTCGTGACCCAATTTCAGGGAACTGGCCTGTTTAGCGGAATCGCCTCCCCAGAAACTATTTTTCACCGGTTCTTTGTCAAAGCATCCCTTACACTTCTGATAGATTATTTAGAGCTCGGTCTCGAAATAATACAAAATAAGTCACCCTACTGCACATTCAACTGTACGAAGGGTGTTCAAGATTTCGAGCAATTGAATTGATTTCAAGTCGAAGGAGACGCTAGTCAAAGACAATACATAACAAGATGTTTTACTTAAACCCCCCCCCCCAAAAAAAAACAACAACAAACAAACAACAAAACAACAACAACAAAAACTAACAAATAAAAAAACAACCCCAACCCCCTCCCCGCAAACCCCCCCCCAACAAAACAAAACAACAGTCCTTGACAGCACACGCACATATATTATTGTAGACCTTACCATCAAGCGCTGACAAAAGCGCTTTGTTTTGTTTCCCAAATAGAAGTTCTTTTAGAAGACTCATTGATCTGTCACTTCCTGTACAAGACATAATGGTATGAAGCATCTATTTCTGTCTGGCTGCTGAACTTCTGCTTCCACTTAGCCAGGATCGTCAGCGATAGGCTGGGGCGAAGCATTCGATCTCTGAAGTCTTTGGACTCTTAGTCGTGAAGGGTTATGGGTTCAAATCCTTTCAGGGGATGTGTCTTTGGACAAGGCCCTTTGTAGACATTAAGTTTTCCTCACCCCAAAAGGGCGGGAATGGCTTCCGATCCGGACTTTTGGGGATTGCGTTGTTAGTGAGACAACTTCCTAGGCCTTCGGCATATTGTGGTAGGGTGGCCAGTTCCTTTCGACGTCGCCTTTACTTCCCCAACTCGAAAGCAGTTACCCAGCCATAAACAAATAAATATCTTGTCAGTTTGTTAAGTGTTTGAGCGCGTGTAATTGCAGGTTGGGCTGTAAAGCCTGTATCCCGGTAAGCCTAAGTCTAGAAAGTTTCGGAATATTCTAAAGTCTGCTGGTTGTCCATCGGGTACAAAACATTACCGCTTGCAACCAAGTCCATTTCTATGAAAACCTTTCAAAAGTAGGACATGGCTTGTGTAAAACAAAAATGTCACAACTTACCAGACTGCCGTGATCATCCACAAAGACTTCTTCTTTTTGTTGACAGACCTGTAGCTGAGGCTGTAGAACACGGACCAGTACCTGAAACACGCAGAGAACAATGTAGAAAATTACAATACTTTGGCCCCTTAAAACGTCACCAGACTATTGTGATAAGATAAGAGAAAATAAGAAAAGATGATAGTTTATTATCCCAGAGGGAAATTTTTCTTGGCTGTACAGGACCGTAAAAACACATGCAGGTATACATAAACATTTAGATTAAATTTTTACTCTAATGAAAATTGAATATGAAAAGAGAAGTAAAGATGGCAAAATGTACACATATCAAATCAAATGCATCATTCAACCACATGCAGGAATGTAATTACATGGCTTTTAGAGTTATATAGATACATACTCGAAAGAGCAATACACATTGATGCTTATTCTGACATTAGCCTTATCCTAGATGGTAAAATAAAGTTCTTTTATATGTTTCTGTCTTTGTTTTTAGAGGTACATATCAGCCGCTTCTTGATCTTACAAGAAAGAGGTGCTTGAAGGAACGATATCGGGCAGGAGAGCCAGAGGTTATCAAAGAGTAACATGGACGGACAACATAAAAACATGGACTATTTTGGATATATAGCAGAATGTGCAATGGCAGCTCGTGACCGTGAAGGATGAAGGGTCATTACAAGTCAACCCCTGAGTCAGAGATGGCACCTTCAGGTGTTTCAGATATACAGAGAAACGAACATTGTATGAACTTTTACCATCACCTTTTATTTGAAACTGTTTGTGTATACTATGTAAGTGGAAGAGGGAATGGGTGAGAGAGAATGTGTGTGTGTGAAGAAGTGTTTGTGTTTGTGTGTGTGTGTGTGTGTGTGTGTGTGTGTGTGTGTGTGTTGTG
>NW_004798278.1:107088-108241 GCF_000002075.1 Aplysia californica | reverse complement strand
TAGTAGTAGTAGTAGTAGTAGTAGTAGTAGTAGTAGTAGTAGTATCAATATTATTATTATTAATAGAACAACCACCATCATCATCATCATCATCATCATCATCATCATCATCATCATCATCATCATCATCATCATCTTCATCATCATCATCATCACAATAATTATCACTAGTAATGTTGTTGTAGATATCTTTTTGTCGTCGTCGTCGATGTGGTTGTTACTGTTATTGTTAATTGTATTATTTTTTGCTATTAAACGCATGTATATTTTAGTCGTCCTACCTTGAAAAGACTTTTTTGCATCTAGACGTGTAAATGAGGGGGGGGGGCAGAAATTTGCCCTTTTTTTTCCTGTGACACTTTCAGTGACGTAATTTACCGCCATATTGTGGATGGAAATTTCCGCAAGACTTTACTAGTGATAGGCCTATCGATGATGTTGGCGGTGTCAAGTCGAATAAGCCCAATACGGGTGAGGTCACGAAACACTTCATGTGATGTGCACCTGCTCATAATGTGTCATGTCGTGTCATGTGTGTGTGTATGTGTGTGTGTGTGTGTGTGTTTGTGTTATGTTTATTTTAGTAAGAGTTTTACGGCATTTGCAACACAATTAGGTCGTATAAGTGTCTAAGATTAGAGTCGTTACGAGAGGTGTGTTTGTGTGTGTGTGTGTGTGTGTGTGTGTGTGTGTGTGTGTGTGTGTGTGTGTTATGTGTATGTTTATGTTGAAACACCTTACTAATGAGCCGTTGTCTGTTATATATCTCTTCTCATCCATCTTATCTCATCTCATCTAATCTCATTTCATCTCATCTAATCTCATTTAATCTCATCTCACCCCACCCCTTCTCATCTTATCTCATCCAATCTCATCTCATCTTACCCCATTTCATCTAATCTCATCTCATCCAATCTCTTCTCATCTCTTCTCATCTCATCTCATCATATCCCATCTCATCTCATCCAATCTCTTCTCATCTCTTCTCATCTCATCTCATCATATCCCATCTCATCTCATCCCACCCCATCCCATCTCATCATATCCCATCCCATCCCATCTCACCCTATCCCATCCCATCTCATTGCATCCTATCCTATCTCATATCATCTCATCCTATCTCAATTTATCTCATCTCATCTCATCTCTTGAG
>NW_004798278.1:105034-106836 GCF_000002075.1 Aplysia californica | reverse complement strand
GCACAGTTTGTCACAGGCACAGTTTGTCACAGGCACAGTTTGTCACAGGCACAGTTTGTCACAGGCACAGTTTGTCACACGCCTCGACTATGCCCTGCATGATGGAAGTTATCACTGACACTCTCAAAAAGATTAATGAATGATTGATTGATTGATTGATTGGATTAATTGAATGTTATTTTTCAATTGTTTTTAACGAAAGAACGTTCATTGTTGGAATTTTACAGTGTAATTTAAAATTGCCTTGATTTGCATACAAAAAGGAGGAAATATTGAACAACGCATGTTGAATTGACATTTTAGAGGGACTATCTCTACACCACCAATTTGAAGGTGGGGAATAAAAAACTAAAGTTACAACTACTTTGTTACAGCGCTGTAATTATGACTGTTATCAATACTCAAATACTAAAATGACATTGTGATAAACTTGGCAGCCCCCACATTGGCTATCTTAGTATCACTATACACGATGTGTAGCCTTGGCCTATTGTGTGTATATTGGCACTATATATGATGTGTAGTCTTGGCCTATTGTGTGTATATTGGCACTATATATGATGTGTAGCCTTGGTCTTTTGTGTGTCACTAAACAGAGTGTGTTGCCTTGGCCTATCGTGTGTATATTGTCGATAAACACTGTGTGTTACCCAGAAAGGGTGTTACCTTAGCCTATTGTGTGTAAAGTGTCACTATACACGATTTGTAGCCATGGCTTACTGTGTGTCTAGTGTCATAATATAATAATAGTGTAATGCCTAAGCCTATTGACTGATGTACGTGATAAACGTAGCAAAGACTGTACTGGCAATGCTTCTCTTAGGCCCGTAATCAGCACGTGGTGTGCTCTCGTGATCAAGAGGTTGGTGTTCGCTTCTCATTCAATAGGTCCCGGGTTCGAATCCGGACAGCGACAGAAAATGATTTTCTCTAAAATTGTCTCCTTTTAACTCCTTTCCTGCTCTCTAACCGTGTTCTGTCGTCTGCTTTCGTCTCCACTTTCTCCCCCCACGCGTTTGGCCCCTCCTCTGGGTTCCTAATTTTTTCTGCAGCCTCTCTACTGCTATTCCTCGGCTCTTTCTCACTGCTGGCTTTTATCAATACCCCTGATCCTATGGTAGGTAAAGTTAAGCTCCGAGCCTTCCCAGATAAGGGCGAAAATTCTCAGAGGTCCCGTCTACAAGTTGCGCATGATTAAGTTCTCTTGGTGGTCCTAAAATCGATAAAAGTGGGCTTTGGCCGCCTCCCGTCAAAACTTCTTAAAGTTTAATGTGTCCCGCGCATTCATGTGACCGTATGCAGTTGCAATCGCCGTAAAACACTTACCAAACAGAAAAATCAGCACATACATTCTTCTGTCTCATTTTTCTGTTTCAATTTCTTGAAGAGTGTGAGAATGAATTACAACCCACTGAGGTGTGGTGTAGCGGTTAGGCATTTCGTCGTTGCGCGCCGAAGATCAGAGTTTGAGTCTCGTGTAGGGGAGAATCTTATTCAAGTAATATATATGTCACGGCTCCTGTGCGGGGACATTGTATCCCTCTCAAGGACATACAGTATAAATATGTAAGTGGAAAAAAAAACACTCAATGTATTCGAACAGGACGAAGAGTGATTGAGTTTCATTTTCTCAGAATCGCTTTCCACTACATTTTACATCTGTGGTTTAAAACCACTCAATAATTAGTTATGTTATGCATGTTTAATATACCAAAAAGTCAACATTACTTTGTTGTTTTTTTTCTTTTATAGTAGTAGTAGTAGTAGTAGTAGTAGTAGTAGTAGTAGTAGTAGTAGTAGTA
>NW_004798278.1:80014-104148 GCF_000002075.1 Aplysia californica | reverse complement strand
GAGTATCGTGGCAATGAGAATGATGTGTGTGCGTGTGTGTGTGCTTGTGTGTGCTTGGGTGCGTTTGTGTGTTTGTGTGTGAGTGTGTGTGTGTGTGTGTGCTTGTAAGCGCGTGTGTGTGTGTGTGTGTGTGTGTGTGTGTGTGTGTGTGTGTGTGTATGTGTATGTGTATATGTGGGTGTACGTACCACATTTCTCATTTACACTATTTGGCTCTATTGTGAGCTGTTGCATAAGTTTGGATAATTTTCTGTACTCTTAAATGAATCATCATCATTCAGTTCCAGATCTGCGACAGACATCGGCGATCATGGTTCTCCATTCATTCCTTTGCTCGAGCTCGGATGCTCTCAAAAAAAGCTACGTTTCCCTGATCTTTCCTTGTTACCTATTTGTTTAGGTTTCCCAAGTAGATTGTTCTGGGCCTACGCCTGCCTTGTTTACCTCCAATTTTGCCTGTGACAGCTAGATGTTCAAGACCCTTATGTCTATTCAGGTGTCCCAAAAACTGCATTTGTCCTGATTAGTTTTAACATTGAGCGTCCCATCTTCAATTCATCTTTTGTGTTACGAGGATTATTGTAACTCTCTTTTGGGAAAGCTCCTATACATTACCATCTTAAAACTATAACCCTTCCAAAACTAATCTGCGAGAATATTGTCTAGAAGGGGGGAAAACTGTCACATCACCGCTATTCCAAGTTAACTCCCTTGGTTCACAACAATAGCTGGAATATTATACACTGACTGACAAGATTACTGTCATCTGCCCAAAACGCGTTAACAATACTCAATTGCTACCTTAGAATTAATTTGTTGGGGGCCGTTTTGATGTACTAAGATTAATGTTCTATATGCTCCATCAAAATCGTTAGATTAATCGGAGTCGTTCTCTATACAACCAAAGAACTGCATTCGAAAAAGCTTGACACTACGTGAAACCCAAAATATTTCTCAATACTGGATACTGAACAGATAGGAGAGCTTTGTAATTCTAAGGTTGCGAACTGTTTATAGCAACAAGATTTCTAATCAGTCTCTTCTTATGAGAACGCGTCTTAAGAAGGGAACTCAAAACTGAAAAACTCACAGGGGGTCCTTTTTCTCATCCTGCTCTATATCATATCTGGAAGTCTCTCCCACAATCATCTGAGATATATATACAATGCATGAGGCAAAACTTAAACTCAAATTAAAACATACCTTATTAAATGCCATTTTGATAGTCAGTCCGTCTTATTCATAGTGCTCTTAGGTACATCACAATATGAATGTGTGTAATATGGTTATCCATTGTGTTATATTTGATAATTAATAAATGCTTAGCTATGATATGTTTGCGTTAATCTAAAATACGTATGTTCATTCTCTTGTGTTATGTACTGAGATGAAGGTATTGTAAATAAAGTGCCTAAAGCTGAATTGTACGGAAAGAGGCGCTATAGAAATTATCTGCATTGCTATTATTATTATCATTACTATTATCTTTATTATTATTATTATTATTATTATTATTATTATTGTTATTATTATTATTATTATTATTATTATTATTATTATTAATATTATTATCATTAATATTATTACTATTATTATTATACTACTATCATTATCATTATTATTATTATTATTATTATTATTATTATTATCAGCAGCAGCAGCAGCAGCAGCATCATCATCATCATCATCATCATCATCATCATCATCATCATCATCATCATCATCATCATCATCATCATCATTGTTATCATTATTATTATCAATAATAAAATAATTACTATGATAACTAAATGACAATAAACATATCATAATCCACAAAATCTAAAATCTTGGTGGATCAATCTTTGTGTCTCCTTTAAAAATAAACCACACACAAGTCACATCTCAAAATTTAGACGAAGGTAGCATTTGATATTCCTTTACAAAAATAAAAAAATAACGTAACTGAATGTTTCGATCGCCATAGTATTATTTTGTCAAACACTGCAGAAATGAGTTATTGCTTTTAAATTCCTCAAATTCTAAATTTCATGTGAGCGTCCGCTGTTCATGAAAGCTGCGCGGATTGAGATGTGTTATTTATTCATTCATTCATTTACATTTTATTTTGCTTTTATTTACTTAATTCTCTTTTTTTTGGGGGGGGGGGGGGTTGCTGTTGGCAGTGGCTGTTTGTACTTAGCTAGCTCAGGCCAAAAGCTCAGGATCACAATAATATCGAACGTGTTTGGTTGGGGTTTTTTGGGGGGTGGGGTGGAATTTACAGCAATTTTTTTAAATTTCAAGTAGATATTGATGTGTGTTCCGAAGATCTTGTGACTGAAGCACTGCCGCATTTTGTCTCGACTAAGCTACAGTTTGTTGTGCTAAAGGCATATGGGCAGCTAGTAACTATCACACAGCTAGTAACTATCACACAGATAGTAACTATCACACAGCTAGTAACTATCACACAGCTAGTAACTATCACACAGCTAGTAACTATCACACAGCAAGTAACTATTACACAGCTAGTAACTATTACACAGCTAGTAACTATTACACAGCTAGTAACTATCACACAGCTAGTAACTATCACACAGCTAGTAACTATCACACAGCTAGTAACTATCACACAGCTAGTAACTATTACACAGCTAGTAACTATTTGCTAGTAACTATCACACAGCTAGTAACTATCACACAGCTAGTAACTATCACACAGCTAGTAACTATCACACAGCTAGTAACTATCACACAGCTAGTAACTATCACACAGCTAGTAACTATTACACAGCTAGTAACTATTACACAGCTAGTAACTATTTGCTAGTAACTATCACACAGCTAGTAACTATCACACAGCTAGTAACTATTACACAGCTAATAACTATTACACAGCTAGTAACTATTTGCTAGTAACTATCACACAGCTAGTAACTATTACACAGCTAGTAACTACCACACAGCTAGTAACTATTACACAGCTAGTAACTATCACACAGCGAGTAACTATTACACAGCTAGTAACTATTACACAGCTAGTAACTATTTGCTAGTAACTATCACACAGCTAGTAACTATCACACAGCTAGTAACTATTACACAGCTGGTAACTATTACACAGCTAGTAACTATTACACAGCTAGTAACTATTACACAGCTAGTAACTACCACACAGCTAGTAACTATTACACAGCTAGTAACTATTATACAGCTAGTAACTATCACACAGCTAGTAACTATTTGCTAGTAACTATTACACAGCTAGTAACTATTTGCTAGTAACTATTACAGAGCTAGTAACTATTACACAGCTAGTAACTATTTGCTAGTAACTATTACACAGCTAGTAACTATCACACAGCTAGTAACTATTACACAGCTAGTAACTATTTGCTAGTAACTATTACACAGCTAGTAACTATTACACAGCTAGTAACTATTACACAGCTAGTAACTATTTGCTAGTAACTATTACACAGCTAGTAACTATTACACAGCTAGTAACTATTACACAGCTAGTAACTATTACACAGCTAGTAACTATTACACAGCTAGTAACTATTTGCTAGTAACTATTACAGAGCTAGTAACTATGTGCTAGTAACTATTACACAGCTAGTAACTATTTGCTAGTAACTATTACACAGCTAGTAACTATTACACAGCTAGTAACTATTTGCTAGTAACTATTACACAGCTAGTAACTATTTGCTAGTAACTATTACACAGCTAGTAACTATTACAAAGTTGCGTTACACTTGATCTCGGTTGCACTGCTTTTATTATTGAATTTCTTTTTTTTTCTTTAAATGGAAGTCAGTGTAAGCTGACTTCGTTTTACTTTCACAATTGAAAACAAAAATCACTTTCTATATTATTTCTTCTTTGATTTTGCGTTGCTTGTGTTCCCCTAGATATATATATTTACATTCATATAGTTTATTTATAGATAGATAGATAGATAGATAGATAGATAGATAGATAGATAGATAGATAGATATACATGATATATAAACATCGCGATCCAAAAATAAACAACTTTTTCTGAATGTCTCGCACAAAATTTATACTAGAATGTTGTAATTTGAAACAGATATAATTCATCCAAAATTTTGTTTAACATAAAATTCATAACCAAGAACAAAAAGTGTTTTTGAAAACAAAAATGGCTTTAATCAAAATATATAAAGCCACATGTAACGTAAAATGCACCAATTTAAAAGATCTTGTACGGAGAGTCATGAAATGATTGGTTTGTTTTTTCACCTCCCTTTCTTTTTAAAATCTAATCTTTCCACCACTGTAACATTAAAACATTATTTCTTTTTTTCTTACAGAGTTTTTTTTTTAAATGTTTGTAAAATTCTGGAATTCCTGGAACCAGTGCTCTATAAGTATGTCCTTCTTTGTACTCGGCACATTTCAAAGCGTCGTTCGTAATGTTCAGTGGTGGCCAAACACAAGGATCTACCCAAACAAGCGTACTCAAAGCCACACACACAGTACATCTTACAGGATGGAGTTGTTTCTTGACACTATAGGGGGGGGGGGGAGTGATGTTGCCCAAATAGACAGCATTTGTGGAGTTAACATATTGTTATCCTGAAAGGTGAATAATATCGTCTTTACCAAGGAACCGAATGTCATAGAGCAAATGTTCACGCTTTTCAAGACGATGGAGGAATCATGAACACATTGCTTTCCTCTGATCCTTGTCAGCTTCGCGAACAGGAAAACGGTACAATCTTAGATGAAGATCTAAATTGGGAATGCAGATTGTTGAGGTGTACGAAAGTCCTATCTGAAGACATTGTCTACGGACAGACGTCCCCTGGGGCTCATCAACTGTATGCTGCACCCTGGTGACATAGGGGTACAAATCATGTGTGTTTTGCCTGAAGTGGTCATTTTGTCAGGAAATTTTTAATTCTGCTTCTCTACAGGTCCTAGCAGATATTTTCTCTCATGACATCAAAAGAGGCCTTAAGGACATTTTAACATTATTCCGCACCTTGTGCGAAACTTACGAAATGAGTTGGTGGTGGGGAGATGTTCAAAGCAAAAAGCTCTCTGCTCTTTACTAATTTTAACCATGATCCCAACAGGCAGAGGAAACTTGAGAAAAACAGTATCTGCAAACTTCTGTTGGGCCTGTTAGACTACTGTAGCTTGCAATATGGCCCAATCGTTTGGGAATTTTATTTGGTAGGCCTAATGCTAACAAGCGCGTCATGCTACAAAAATGGGGATAAGGGCGGCAAAATATATTGGTTTTTTTTACTCGCTTAATAAAGTAAAACTATTCTGTGGATTAATTTAAAACGAATATTAGACAAATTCCTCTTGACCCTAATGTTGCCAAAGAAAATTGGTGTGGAGGAAAATGTTTACCAAAAAAAAAGGTGTTTGTGTTTGGGGTTTTTCGTTCATGTCCAAAGATACAATATTTGCGAACAGAGAAATGTAGAATAAAGCGCAGGCGGCCAAATCACCGTTTCATGGAAAATAAAATATTTTTTAAAAATTAAGAGATATGTCCAGTGTTGTTGAATATAACGATATTTTTTTTTTTACATTTTTTTCTGGAAATATTCAATCTCACTGTATTTGGATTGGACTCCTTTTACTTTTGTTTTCCAAAAATAAATAGCATTTCTCGTTCATTAGCCCGCTAAACAATCGCTCTTTTGACAGAAGGTGAGATTACCGGTTTAATGCTAGTGTCACTTCTTTTTCAGATACTGACCTTTAGTCCTTTGTCCTTCACGTGTCATTTGATATCATAACACGTAAATGTACCGATTAGTTTAATCTGAGACTGTATGTCACATGATAGTTTATTCCTCTATTTGAGATGCGCAAAAACGTCTGTAAAAATGTCGGTGATATCTTTTACCCACACTACGACCTTCATTCTATTTGTTTGTTTGTTTGTTTTGGTGAGTGATTCACGGCGCTCGCAACTGCATAAGGTCATATGAGCGGGCGGGACACTTTATAACATATTCAGTTTGGTAGGAATTAAATTTGAGTTTTGCCCGCGTGGTGGCGGAAACTTACTCATATCAATTTTGAACCACCAATATATCTTTAACGTGCGCAACTGGCACAAAGGCCCTCCGAGATTTTTCACCCTTATCCGAGTTGTTGTTGTTGTTATCGATCCAGCAACAGCTGGGCTCTCGCCCTTCTGTCCAATGCCATGTAGTGATAAGTGCATGTTTGCTGCAGTTGCTGTAATGTTCCATAGAGTGTGTTGTCATTGTTAGGTCTCGGAGGGAGAAGGGTAGCTTTGATGTCATTTAGGGCTGTACAGTGGAACAGGTGATGATCCACAGTCTCATATGCATAGTCACACAAGGGACACATAGGGGGAAGTTCCGGGTTTATTCTGTTCAGATGGACGTTGAGCTGTATATGTTCTGTTCGTAGGCAGAAGATCGCGGTCTGTTTCTTTCTCTGTGTGTGGTTGATACTGTCCTTTCCTTTTGTTGTGGTCATATTATGTTTGAAAACTGCTCTGCCTGTCTTTCCCAGGGCCTATCTGTTCATCCAATCTTGTTTGTTGTTGGTTTTTATGATTTGTTTTGCAGTTTCGTATGAAATTGGAATGTTGGGTTGTTCCTGTCTAGATCCCCGTTTGGCAAGTGTGTCTGCTCTGTCATTTCCAGGTATGTTTGAGTGCCCAGGGACCCACTGCATTACTAGGTTGATGTCACAGAATGTTATCAGATGATGGGAGCCAAACAGTTTATGACTCAAATCTTGATTTTGATGATGGTCATTTTCTATGGCTTGTAAGACTGGTAGTGAGTCTGTGAAAATCACAACACTCTGAGATTTTCCAGGATGAGTGTCAAAAACTGTGCGGAGATGGTACGGTGCTGCTTCAATTGCCATCATTTCTGCATCGTAGTTGCTGCTATTCTCTCCACAGGCTGAAGAGATCTCAATGGAACTTCCATCTGGGTACTGTATTAGTATTCCATATCCGGCTTTGGTTATGCCTTTGAATGCTGAGCCGTCCGTATAGACGTGTATCCAGTCATCTGAATAGCTGTCGATTGTTTGATATGATGCAAGCATCAGCGTCACTGGGTCTGAAGATTTTGTGCTCTTGTCTCTGAGAGATGTTGTAATGATTGGCTTTTTTTAAAGAAAGGTGAGGAGGGAATTTTTGGTTGACTCTTTAGGTTTCTTTTCTGTTTTGTGGTAGATGGTGACTCTCCATTAGTTCTGTGATGCGATGCATGATTGACTTTTGTTGAATTCGCTTCTTTGGTTTACATTTTTCTACTAATTTCCTGTTTGGGTGGTTGAGGCACATTGTTTTAGTTCTTTCGTGTAGTTCCAAAACTGTTTTATCTCTGAGGATTCTCAGGGGTTCAACATTTGAAAGGATTTCGCTCGCGGCGGTAGGTGTGGATCTCATGCCACCATTTATAAAACGAAGGGCATTGTTTTTGGACCTTGTCAATGGTGTTGCAAGTAGTTGTACTGCACATAGTGAGTAGGCTATTGCTATATTCCAGGGAAGATCGGACATAACCAAGGTGTAGAGCTCTCAGAGTTTGTCTGATCCCCATGAACTGCTTGCAAGTTTCTTCAAAAGTTAGAGTCTTTTTTTTTGCGGGAGAGGGCTTCTTCCTAATGTCAATGTTCTCCACTTGGCTTTTCATGGTTAGCCTATGATCAAGTGTGACTCCTAGGTAAGTTGGATGTTCTGCTTTGGGGAAACTTTCATTTCCTATCTTTAGTCTGAGATTTTCTTTGGCTGCTTTATGGCTTTTCGTGAAGATGGTGTATACAGTTTTCGTGCAGTTTATTTTAAGTTTCCATTTCTGACAGTAATTGTGGAGCCTCTTGAGGTCTTCATTTAATTTCCCTGCTCCTACTGTCGTGCTGTGATGTGTCTGCCAGAGAGCAAGATCATCGGCATAACGAGTCTTTTCTGATTTTAGCACGTTCGTTACATCATTAAAAAAGATCAGGAACAAAGTGCAACTTAGACAGGAACCTTGAGGCAGGCCTTCCTCGAGTACTTCTCTTGACGACTGGGCATTGTTTACATTGGTTTCAATGTTTCGATCGCCTTATCCGAGAAACCTAGGTGTTAGATCTTGCCTACCCTAAAAACAGGGGTGTAGCTGAAAGACCACAGTAAGCGGGAGCCAAGGGGTAGCAGTAGAAAGGCTGCAGAAATAGTCAGGAGCCCAGAGGAGGGAGTAGAGGAGGTGAGAGAGTCTGGGCAGATAGTGGAGACGAACATTGTTAGAGTTAGAGAGCTGGACAAGAGGTGAATGGAGAAAAGTTTAGAGAAGAAAATGTTCCATCCCAATCTGGATTCGAACCCAGGACCTATTAATTCAGAGGCAAACACCTTCACTTCTAGACCACGAGAGCCTCCCAAGGTAGATGTGAATATGCGTGGAAGACTACAAGTGGATTCACGGCCATAGATAATAACGTAACCCTTTTGTTTCTGTGTTGAAAAACCGCAAAAAGCCATAATTACACTTTAAAATTTGAACTTTTTGGGGGGTGGCTTCCATGATGCAATTATTAAAGAGTCAATGGTGAGGACCAATGAGATTTCAGCGCTCTTAGCATCTCTGGAGATTTTCACAGTCAATGGCTTTCAAAGTACATATACTTTTTTTTTTCCCGTGTCCTGATTTTGGTGCCCGTTTTTGTTGGTTACGTAAAAAGAAAGTAATGGTGCAGATTGTTATATGAAAGGGGAATTGTTGAGTCGGTAATGATGATGATGATGATGATAATGCTGATGATGATGATGATGTTGTTGGCGATGGTGACGGTAATGGTAATTGTGATGGTGAGCATGAGGATGGTTATTTATGTTGGCGATGATGATGTTCCGATGTAGGAAATGACATGCGTATTAGTCTTAGTGTTAAGTTTGTTTGGTGCTTACTCTAGATCCCCGCCAGGCTGTCCTGGGGGGCAGGACACAACCCTCATTCCCAACTCCTCGCATAGAGTGACCAAAAATTTGGAAATAATTCGTCATCTTCATCTCTAGCATTTAATAAAAGTAGGCCGAAAAATCACATGGGGGCCGCTTCTAAGTGATGACATTGTTAGTGTGTTTGTTACCCTATGTCTATGCTATCATATTTTCAAAACAGTGAAAGGAATGTGGCCAATAATCTTCGTAAAAATTAACTTTCATAGTCAAAGCAGACTAACTTGTGTGCTTACAGGTTATCGTTATCGTCGTTCGCAACCGGTCCCGAGGCACTTCTGTGGTCGTCGGAGCATGTAAAAAGCCTGAAAAACCATGCCTAGACGACCAGAGAATTACAGGATTGCCTCTTCCTAAAGAGTGATCAGCAAATTCACCACAAGTATATCAATACAATAATTCACACAAAAAGCAACACACAGTACTGGAGGACCGGAAGCGAAGTTGCGTCCAGCGACAACTTAGACACCACGGGCATAAAAAGTCCCCGTCTCCAAAGAGATAGAACATTTATAGGCCACTATTAATGAAATGGAAAGACAAACTAGTTAGTATTAAGTGCAGGAAATGTTATATCAAATTACTTCCCTATTTTATCCACATGTGATGACACGCGACCGCGAATGGCACCATTAAGTCTGACTAAGAGTATAATAAAGGCAAAGAGATGTTAAGAAGTACAAATTGCATAATTAAATTACGTAAACACACACACACACACACTCACACGCACACACGCAACCACACACACACATACAAACACACACTCACACATTTGCACACACACACACATAGCTATATATAACAGTCTTCCACTAAACTCGCTCTCATGCGGGTACATATACTTATCAAGTTCAGAAACTGTTGATTCCCAGTGTACGTTTTTCTATAAAACTGAACGGTTTATCGACTAAAGGGTCCAAACGCTCATGTCCTAAGATACAATTACAATATTTGTAAAAAGAGAAAAAGGATATGAAGCGTCAGAAGCCAGATCACCGTTTCACGAAGAATAAAACTTTTCAGTTGAGAGATATGTCCAGTGTTGTTGAACATAATGTGGCAAAAAAAAAATTCTGTTAATGTCAAATCTCACTGTAATTGGATGTGACTCCTTTTACTACTTTTTTTTCCAAGTACCATTTTTGCTCATTTGCCTAGCTACACAATCGATGTTTTGACAAAAAAATGAGATTAAAAGTTTAGTTCTCGTGTCCCTTCTTTTTCAGTTTAAAAAACTTGATTCTCGAGAAACTGACCTTTACTCCTTTGTCCTTCACTTGTCAGTCGGTATCATAACACGTATATTATGTACCAATTAGTTTAATCTAAGACCGTATTTCACAAGATAGGTTATCCCTCTATCTATTTTAGATGCTGAAAAAACGTCCGTAAAAATGTTTGTAATATCTTTTACCCACACTACGACCTTCATTCTAATTTTTTGTTTGTTTGTTTTGGTAAGTGTTTCACGGCGCTCGCAACTGCATTCATATGAGCGCGTGGGACACTTGAAACATTTTCAGTTTGGTTTTGGATTTTGCCCGGGTGGTGGCGGCAGCCTACTCTTTTCAATTTTGGACCACCAACATAATATTATTATTAAAGTGCGCAGCTGGCACATGGGATCTTCGAGATTTTTTGCCCTTATCCAAGAAGGCTAGGTGTTAGATCTTATCTACCCTAAAATCAGGGGTGTAGCTGAAAGAACGCAGTAAGAGGGAGCCAATGAGTAGCAATAGAAAGGCTGCAGAAAGAGTCAGGAGCCCAGAGGAGGGGGCAAAGGAGGTGAGGGGGTCTGGGCAGACTGTGGAGACGAAAGCAGACGACAGAGCATTGTTAGAGTTAGAGAGCAGGACAAGAGGTGAAAAGAGAAAATTTCAGTGTAGAAAATGTTCCATCGCTATCGGGATTTAAACCAATGACCTATTGATTGAGAGGCAAACACCTTAACCTCTAGACCACGAGAGCCTCTCGATGTAGATGTTAACAAGTGTGGAAGACTATAGATGGATTCACGACAATAGATAATAACTTAACCCTTATGTTTCTGAAATGAAAAACCATAAAAGTAGTAGCTGATCGCTTTTAAGCACAAGGAGTCTATCCCGAAAATTGCTGTTTTGAGAAAATCAAAGGTAAAGTTTTTGTCCCTTGTTCAGTTTCTTTAAAAGACAAGAAGATTTTTCTCTATAACCAAACAAGAAACTATTGAAATCACGGATTCATACAAATATCTTGGCCTTACAATAGACAACAAACGTACATGGCAAAACCACGTAAACAATATCGTTAAAAAGGTAAATCAGAGGCTGTACTTTCTGAGGAAACTTAAGTCTTTCAATCTGAATCCATCCATCCTTCAGATTTTCTACACCACCACAATAGAAACTTTGATAATTTTTGGAATCACTTGCTATGGTAGCAATCTGGGAAGGCTGCACATTATAAAACTAAATAAGTTGATAAAAAAGGCATAAAAAACAATTGATAGAGACCTAAATAACTTTGAATATCTGCACAAGACAAACGTTCTTAAAAAGGCAGAAATAATGCTTAGTGACCATAGCCACTCACTGACATCGGAATTTCAACTATCGACTCGCAGTAAACGATACATTTCCAAAAAAGCAAGAACAGACAGATATAGAAATTCATTCGCACCAACTGCAGTGAGGTTACTGAACACACAGTGCTACAAATGAAACAGAGAGAGAGAGAGAGAGAGAGAGAGAGAGAGAGAGAGAGAGAGAGAGAGAATGAATGTTTTACGGAGCGGGTAGTCCCAGCCCGTGAGACATGTATTTACTTGGCCTAATGTCCTGTCTTGTTGTGCGTTTGCGTGAGTGCACCTTTAAGTCTAGCTTTAGTAACGTCTACTGCCATTGTTAACGACCAAGACAAATTTCTCCCTGCGAGATGAATAAAGATTGTCATTGTCATTGTCAAATATACACACCAATGAAACCAAACTTCTCCTATAGGTAGGGCAATGCCCACTTTTGTTGTAGGTCAAGATTTCTGGAAAACCCCGATATCTGGGTTAGCCCTCTTGCCCTGAAAAGCGACTGATTATACTTTAAATTTGAACTTTTTGTGTTAGGGCCTTCAACGATGCATTCTCTGTTAAATCACGGGTGAGGACCGATGATTATTCAGCTCCTTGGCATCTGTGGAGAATTTCACAATGAATTTATTTTCAAAGTACCTCGTACGAAAGTTGAGAAACTGTCGATGCCAGTATAGGTTTAACTGTAACACTGCACGATTTATCGACTGTTGGGTTCAGACGTTCATGTTCAAAGATACAATATTTGCAAACAGAGAAATGCAATATGAAGTGTAAGAGACTAGATCATCGTTTCACGAAGAACAAACAAAACTTTTTTCTTTTAATTTTGATATATGTCCAGTGTTGTTGAACATTATGGGGCCAAAACAAAACACAAAAACATAAAATGATTTTTTTCTATGAATATCCGATTGGATTTGAATCATTTAACTATTTTTGTCCAAGTCGCATTTTTCGCTCATTTGCCTAGCGATTCGCTGTTTTGACACTTTTTGTCACTTCTTTTTCAGTTAAAAAAGCTCGAATCTCGAGATACTGTCATTTAATTAGTTCTTTGTCCTT
This sequence comes from Aplysia californica, assembly GCF_000002075.1. Classification (NCBI taxonomy): domain Eukaryota; kingdom Metazoa; phylum Mollusca; class Gastropoda; order Aplysiida; family Aplysiidae; genus Aplysia; species Aplysia californica. The sequence goes on along the minus strand of NW_004798278.1, from coordinate 91,543 downwards.
CACTTGTCATTTGATATCATAACACGTTGGTGTATCGATTAGTTTAATCTGAGACTCGCAAGTGCATAAGGTCATATGAGCGCGCAGGACACTTAAAACATGTTCAGTTTGGTAGGAATTAATTTTGAATTTTGTCCGGGTGGTGGCGGAAGCCTGCTCATATCAATTTTGGACCACTAATTGATCTTTAACGGTCGCAACTGGCTCAAGGGCCCACCGATATTTTTCACCCTTATCCGAGAAGACTAGGTGTAGATTTTACCTACCATAATATCAGAAAAGGAGGTGACTGGGTGGGGGCAGAAAGCGGAGACGAAAGCAGACAACAGAACATTGTTAAAGAACAGGAAAGGATGTGTAAGGAGAACATTTTCCGTCTGTATCCGGATTCGATCCCTGTACCTATTGAATGATAGGCGAACAACTTAACCTCTAGACCACGAGAACCCCCTCCCTTTTTTTAGTTAAAAGAACTTGATTCTCGAGACACTGACCTTTACTACTTTGTCCTTCACTTGTCATTTTGGTATCATAAAACGTAGATGTACCGATTAGTTTAATCTGAGACTGTATTTCACATGATAGTTCATTCCTCTATTTGAGATGAGGAAAAAAACATCCATATAAAATGTTGGTGACATCTTTTACCTATACTGTGAGCTTGGTTCTGAAAGGGGTGAGCTCTGTTGTAAACAGAGTCACATAACTTTGAATACATCACGGCATATTACAAAGGCCACTGATGAAATCGTGAATTCCATACGATGGGGAATTCACGGCCTCATCAGGCGAGATTCGATAATAATGATCGTTAATCCCACATGAAAGAACGACCACCAACGAGATAAAATGTTATCTCATTCCAAAAAGGTACTGAACTAGATTTTGTCCATTTCTTGAGCCCAAAATGACGGAGAAAATCGGTGTTTTCACTTTCAATTTTTTACGATTTTATCAGGCGATCGATAATATAATCAGATGTTCGGATACCCGACTTGTTAACTTCCTGGTCATCTTGTGACGGGAAAACTAAACAATGAAATATGAAATTATGAGATAACCTTTGAGAAATCAAGTCCCACATGCCTGTGTTAGACATGATACTTCACCTAGTAAAACGTCCATATCTCTCTACCGCGATGTTTACAGAAAGATCAAAGTGACCCTTGGTCAAGATAAAGAGGGTGCGAACTCGTCAGCATCGTGCAGACTGATAAATAACTACTCGAGATGATTTGATTATTTTACCTTTGCTTATGACCCTCAATACCGCCCAATAGTGTGTAAACAAGTTGGTCAGGAGATGCTACATTGCGAAATTGTATTGGGTTATCGCCCCTTTCAACACTGTAAAGTTATCTAAGAGTCGGGACCTCCGAATTTAACGTCCATCTCCAACAGGACCGAGCGGAATGAGAACATTATTTTTTTTTCAATTGGGTAAAGTGCTTTATCCAAGGACACAAATTCGGGCCTAGCTGAGCCTTGACCTCCGAACCCGCGGTCTCACAATAGTGAGTAACCTTAACCACTGGACTACCGACACCACTCTTGGCAGTAGACTGTTTAACTCCTGGTGTACGGAAGGCTATTTCTCTTGTCAATTTTGTCATCCAAGTTTTCAAAACCTCAAACGTTCCTTATACCCCAGCCCTATTTTGGCAATCTGCGTAAAATAAACACCAAAATGAATAGAATAGAATAACCAAGATGTAGACTTACAGTCTCATTATAGATAAGATTGATATTATGTGGTGGTGATTTTTGTTTTTACTGTAAACAACCGACTGATGCTTTGAGCCAACTAAACTGACATGCTGTATACAAAGAGTTAAAATATCTGGAAAGTTGTTGTTTTTTTCAAGTCTTAGTAAGAGTTTTACAGCACTTGCGACACAACAAGGTTATATAAGTGCCGAGAATTAAAGGTGTGACAAGAGAGTAACAAACACAAAAAGAAGGAGGAGAAATATCAACGATAGATGTTTGATGGGAAAAAATGAGCACAGCACACTAGAGCAGGTACCCGCCAGCTACCCGCATCTGCAAAGTATCATAGATGGCACGTAGGGGAGGACAGTCTCTGGAGAGAAGACCAGGGTCAGAAACTCAAGGGGAGCATTTCAATAGCTGCTGCAGTCTGCCTGGAGATCAAAAAGCGTCAAGACAAGTACAGAGATCAGGATCTTCAATGCAAATGTAAAATGTGCATTGCATGGATCTTCGGTACTTATGTGACCTTATTGTGTTGCGAGTGCCGTAAAACACGTACTGATACAAGTGTATATCTCGAATACATGGAAACCAGCAAAGCATATAATAAACAAATTACAGTCCTTCATTAATGGTTGTTTGGGGAAAATCATTAAAATCCACTACCCAGTAATGGAGTAGCACGAAGGGGAACAAAGCAAGAACCAGTTGACATTGAGATCAAAAAAGGAAATCGCTGTGGATTGGACACATTCTAAGCAAGGCATTGAACAATATGACAAAAAAGGAAGAGGAGGAAGATAGAAAGGTTGAGATTCACCTGGAAACGGAATCTGGAAGCAGATCTCAGGCATATTTGGTACAGTGGGATGGAGGTAGAGAAGATCGCTCAGAACACAGCAGGTGGAGAGGCCCCCTCGGCGGCCTATACCTAATACTGTGGTGAAAGAGACAGAGAGATCTCGGTAGGAGAACACTGAGAGAGAGAGAGAGGGGGGGGGAGTGAGTGAGTGAGAGAGTGAGGGAGTGAGGTGGAAGTGGGAGAGGGAGAGATTGAGAAAGAGATATAGAGACATAGTGAGGGAGGGAGGTGGTGAGAGAGAGAGGAAGGGAGAGAGACAGAGACAGATACAAATACAGAGTCGGAGTGATTGAGGGAAAGAGAGAGAGAGAGAGAGAGAGAGAGAGAGAGAGAGGAGGAGGAGGAAAAGAAAGAGAGAGATAGTGTATCCCTCTCAGCATGGCCTAGCCTGGCCTTGACATTCAGGATCGACGCCCGGGTTCCAAATGATCTACATTGTGGCTACGGGGGCATAGAACACCAAGCCTACATTAAGAAAAGATTTTTTTTTTTAAGTTTTGAACCATCTGTACTCCTTTCTGCACTGGTGTGACCCTGGCAGGCACAGTCGTCTGTTTTAGTAAGGTTTTACGGCGCTCGCAACTGCATAAGGTCATATGAGCGCCAAGGGGTGGATGTCAACAGAAAAAGTCCAAACCGGGAATCGTGCTTACTCGGCTCACCTCTCTTGCCTCAACAGCACAAATATTGCTTAGACTATCAAGGCACCCCGGAAATAGTAATTCACAAGAGAGTGACAAACATACAAAAGAAGTAGAGGAAAAATGACGATAGTAGGCATAGAAAAAAGCAGCAGTTCCCCCATATTGTTCCGGCACAGTATGAACATGACATTGATAAATCAGTCCATGTACACTGTGCATAAGAACATGCTAATGTCCCCCCTTTGGGAATGGCCTGAGGACAACTCCAGTCAGTAGCACTTCCCTGGTTGGGTTGGGGGAGGGGGGGAGGGGGGGGGTGTATGCGCATCACACCTCGAGATTTGTTTAAAATGTGTTAATGTGGGCGCATTTTTAAGTCGATCAATTACTACCTATGACACACGAAAAAAGCGCAACTGGAATACTGAATCTCACAAAGCCATAGCTGGCAGAGCCGAAGCAGCCAACCTCCTAAAGTATTATAATCGTGTGTGGGGTAGGGGGGTGTAAACCATTTACAGTCATTGACTGGATACCTGATGTGAAGCCTCTGTTGTTTCAGTCATAAAATAATATGTATGTCACCTATGCAGAAGCTGCCATCTGTGTGGTTGTTTATACTTAATTTGACTTTACTTTTCTATCCTCAGTTGCCGTTAATCGTCGAGGGGAGATACAGTTTTCAAAAGTAGGCCAGCACTGCGGCTCTTTCAATTCCGGTATTATAACTGGTCGCTTTTAAGCACAAGGGGGCTCCCGAAAAATGCTGTTTTGAGAAAATCGAAGGTAAAGTGTTTGCCCCTCGTTCAGTTTGTTTTTTTAAAGACAAGGAGAGTTTTCTCTATAACCAAACAAATATATACACCAAAGAAACCAAACTTCTCTTATGGGTGTAGGTCCAGTTTCTGGAAACCCCCGAAATCTGGGTTAGTCCGCTTGTCCCTAAAAGCGACCAATTTCTCAGGATTTTCTCTACTCAATCAATCCATCTTTCGCGTGGTCTACCTCTTCCTTTATAGTCTGAGCACTTGGTGTTACAGGCTCTCGAGAATGGCTGGCTGTTTATAACTGTGACAGTTCCACTTGCTGCAGTGGGGGTATGGCTCTTGTCCCAAAGATATTTCGTTGCTTTTGTTCTTAATGACTTTAACCCTTTTTGTTGTTGTTGTTGTTGCTGCTGTTTTATGTTTTTGTTTATATTTTTGTTTATATTGTGGAGATAGGATTTTTGTTCTCTCTTTGGGACTGGAGTTGTTTTAGTTAGTTTTAGTAGAGGTTTTACGGCGCTCGCAACTGCACGCCATGGGATTGTTTGAGTTGAAGGCTGTCTGTTGTGCTCCGACCAACATTAATGTACTCACTATAACTTTTCCGAAACCCATTTGACTCTATAGCACACTCCGCTTTCACGGCGATTGTCTTTCTTCTGTCTGGGCAGAATTCCTCACGTATTGAATATGTGATAGAGAATATCATTAGTTTTGACTCGCCGGTCTTTAATTAAGTTACAAGCGTGTTTCAGACGAGAGGTCACAGCCAACCTACATGTGCAACCCCAAGGAGAAAGGAGACCCCATTCATTTTATCTGTGAGTACTTGTAACCTCCGAATAAAGGGCTAAAGTTTACTTTATCAAAACATTTAGGCCACAGAGCACATTTCCACTTTCGACCTTGTCCTTGAAACCAAGTCCGATGTGTGTTGATACAAGACAGACGTGCGAACTTGCGCAAAAAGGGGGACAAATTTCCGAATATCATATTGCGAGAAGATTAAGGTTTAGTTTCTCCCTGTTTGTTTAACTACATTGCGTCAATGGAGGTGAAAAACGGTCACAATCAGTCAGTTTAACTCCCCTTCAACATCCTGCGCCTCAGTGTTTTCACCTGCAGTAGTGTACTCACTTTGCCAAGACCATTTTTAATATCCTTATTTCCAGTTTCATTTACTAAGGTGGCCTTTCTCTGGTCTTTCAGTGTGGAAAATGTGACAAAAGTAAATTCTAACTCCTCATATTTACAATAACGTATCTGAGTCTTTATTGCAAGACATTGCATTGACCCACAAATGGACCCACAGAGAATGGAGCCCTTGATTATTGTTTCTTTTTTTTGTCTGGGTCAAGTATTTTCCGAAGGAAAGGAGGGCTAAAGTTTACTTTTATCCTGAATTTTACCAAGCGCAATTTGACTTTCGGCATTGTCCATGAAACCAAGGCCGGTGTACGTTGATACGTGGGGGGGGGGGGGGGGGGGGAGAATTTTGAAAGAATCCGAAATATGACAAAAGTAATATTCAACTACTCATATTTACATGTACAATAAGTTGTCAGAGTCTTTATTACAAGACATTGTGGCGACCCACAAATGGTCCCACAGAGAATGCCGCCCTCGGTTGTTGTTTCTTTTTTTTTTTTTTTTTTGTCTAAGTAAAGTAATTTCTGTAAAAAAGATGGGCTAAAGTTTACTTTTATCCTTAATTTTAATGTACAAAGCGCAGTTCGAGGTTCGACCTCGTCCTTGAAACCAGGTCCGATGTGCGTTGATATAAGACAGACGTGCGAACTTGTCAAAAGGGGGACAAAATCCAGGATATCATATCGCAAGAAGATTAAGGTTTAGTTTCTCGATGTTTGTTAAACTAAATTGTATCGATAAGCGTGAAAAACGGTCACAACCAGATAGTCTAACTTCTCTTCAACATTCTGCGTCGTTGTGTTCCCACTTACAGTTGTGTACTCACTTTATCAAACCATTCTTTATGTCCTTAACTCCTATTTCATTTACTGGCCTTTCTGGGCAGAATTTTGGACGTGCCCAAAATGTGGCAAAAGTAAATTTCAATCCTTCATAATATTTGCAATAAGTTATCAGAGTCTTTATTGCAAGACATTGCAGCGACCCACAAATGGCCCCCACAGAGAATGGAGACTCTGGTTGTTGTTTCCTTATTTTTGTCTGGGTCAAGAAATTTTCGATAGAAAGGAGGGCTAAAGTTTACTTTTATCCTGAATTTTACCAAGCGCAGTTCGAGTTTCGGCTTTGTCCTTGGAACCAAGGCTGGAGTACGTTGATACAATAATAATATAGATGTGTGGACTTGTCCAAAAATGGGTGAAACTTTCAGCAGGATATCTCGTCACGAAAAGATTAAGGTTTAGTTTTTCAGTGTTTGTTTAACTAAACTGTATCGGTGTGGATGAAAAACGGTCACAACCAGTCAGTGTCTTCTCTTCAACATTCTGCGCCGTTGTGTTTCCACTTACAGTAGTGTACTCACTTTACCAAGACAATTCTATTTGTGTGCTGAATTCCGCTTTCATTAACTAAGATGGCCTTTCTCTGCCCTTTCTCTGCCCTTTCTGGGCAGAATTACGGACGTGTCCTAAATATGACAAAAGTAAATTTCAAATCCCTATTTTTGTAAAAGGTTATTTAGAGTCTTTCATGCAAGACATTGCGGTGACCCACAAGTGGCCCCACAGAGAATTGAGACCCTGGTTGTTGTTTTTTTTTATCTGGGTCAAGTAATTTACGTAGGAAAGGAGGGATACAGTTTACTTTTATCCTGAATATTACCTAGCGCTGTTCGAGTTTCGGCATTGCCCTTGGAGCCAAGGCCGATGTACGTTGATACTATAATAATATAGATGTGTGGACTTGTCCAAAAAAGGGGGGAAACTTTCAGAATATCCTATCACAAAAAGATTAAGGTTTAGTTTCCCGATATTTGTTTTTCTAAATTGTATCGATAGGGGTGAAAAACGGTCACAACCAGTCTAATTCCTCTTCAACATTCTGCGCCATTGTTTCCACTTACAGTACTGTACTCATTGTACCAAGGCCATTCTATTTCATGCTGAATTCCATTTTCATTAACAACGATGAGCTTTCTATGGTCTTTCACTGGCCTCTCGAGGCAGAATTTTCCGACGTGTCCAAAATGTGACAAAAGTATATTCAACTCCTCATTTTTATAATAGGTTATTTAGAGTCTTTATTACATGACACTGTGGCGACCCACAAGTTGCTCCAAGGAGAATGGAAACCCTGGTTACTGGTGGGTTTTTTCCTCTGTCAAGTAATTTCCCACAGGAAGGCTAAAGTTTACTTTTATCAAAAATTTTACAACGCAAAATTCAACTTTCAGCCTTCTCCTTGGAACCAAACCCAATGAGCGTTGATATATGATAGATGACGTGTGGACTTGTCAAAACAGGTGGGGGGGGGGGGGTGAGTTCAGGATATCGTATCGCGAAAAGATCAAGGCATAGTTTATCAGTTGTTTGGTTGAGAGTATTTGTTTCAACTGATTAATCTGACGTGTTGCCCGAAAACGGTTAGACTGACCCAACGTGTTTCCACAAAGTGCCACGCTACTTTAGGCTGTGGTTACGGTACGCGCTACTGGGACAACGGGCTTCAGAGAACCAGGTGTAATGAGAAGCTCTTCGCTGCTGCTCTCAAAATGTCGTGGTTCGATTCCGGATCTGGGAGGTCTGTTTGGGGGATTTTAAATTTTCTTTTGTTGTCTTTGTGCCGGGAGGCTGTATACCTCTCGGTCCTAGATCGGCTTCGACAGGAAGGAACGGAGCAGTCCGACCTGTAGATAATATAATTTTATCGATTGGGGGGGGGGGGTGAAAAACGTTTACAACCTGTCAGTCTCACTCTTCTTCAACATTTTACGTTGTTGTGTTTCCATTTATTGTAGTCTACTAGAACTCACTTTCCCAAGATCATTCTCTTGTATTTTCTATTCTGCTTTCATTACCTACGATGGCCTTTCTCTGCACTTTTTCTGATCTTTTTCTGCCCTTTCTGGGCGGAATATCGGACGTGTCCAAAATGTGACAAAAGTAAATTTCAACTCCTCATTGTTATAATACTTTATCAGAGTCTTTATTGTAAGACATTGGGGCGACCCACAAGTTCTCTAAGGAGAATGGAGGCTCTGGCTGTTTTTTCTTTCTCTTTTTGGGTGGGGCTGGGGAGTCAAGTAATTTCCGAAGGAAAAGAGAGCTAAAGTTTACTTTTTTTATCCAGAATTTTACAAAGCACAATTCAATTTTTGGCCTTGCCCTTGGAACCAAGGCCGACGTGAATTGATACAAGATAGATGTGTGGACTTGTCAAAAATAGGGGAAAATTTTCAGGATATCATATCGCGAGAAGATTAAGGCTTAGATAATCATATTATGTTCTTTTGCGAGTATTTGTTTCAACTGACTAATCTGACGTGTAGCCCGAAAACGGTTAGACTGACCCAAAGTTTTTACACACAGTGCCACACTACCTTAGGCTGTGGTTACGCTACGCGCTACCGGAAGAACGGGCTTCAGAGAACCAGATGTAATGGAAAGGCTCTTCGCTAATGTCGAGGGTTCGATTTCTGAATGGGAGGAAGTCTATTATGTAAGAGTATATCTGTCTTTCTGCCGGGATGCTGTTTACCTCTTTGCTCCAGATCAGTTTCGAAGCAGCCAGACCTAAAAGTAATCTTCTTTTTTAAACTGGTTTCCTTTAGTATTATCCTAGTGTTGCGTCCACGTCAATAACAATTTACGTGTACTCTGTCTCTCTGTCTCAGTCTCTGTCTCTGTCTCTCTCTCGATCTCTCTCTCTCTCTCTCTCTCTCTCTCTCTCCCTCTTTGTCTCTCTGTCTCTGTCTCTCTCTCCCTCTCTCCCTCTTCCCTTTTCTCTCTCTTCTTTCTTTACCTATCTATCTATCTATCTATATATCTATCTATCTATCTATCTATTTAAGTTTTTCCATGGGGGATGAAAAACGTTCACAACCAATCAGTCTAACTCATCTTCAACATTCTGCACCGTTGTATTTTGACTTACAATAGCGTACTCACTTTACCAAAAAAACCATTCTATTTTGTGCTGCATTCTGCTTTCGTTAACCACGATGGCCTTTCTGGACGGAATTTCGGACATGTCCGAAATGTGACAAGAGTAAATTTCAACTCTCCGTTGTCGTAATAAGTTATTTAGAGTCTTTATTGCATAACATTGTTGCGACTCACAAGCGGCTCCAAGGAGAATGGAGACCCTGGTTATTGTTTTCTTTTTTTTCATGGGTCAGTTAATTTTCGAAAGGGAGGCTAAAGTTTACTTTTATTCAGAATTTCACAAAGCGCAATTCGACTTTGGGTCTTGTCCCTTTAACCAAGGCCGATGTGCATTGATACAAGATATTACTGTCGTTTGCTAGTTGGGTTTTTATTTTTTTAATTCGTGATGTCACGAGGAGATGCAGGTTGATTTTTCCAGTTGTTAGTTTGACAGTAATTTGAACTGAGTTGTCCCACGATTTGCCCTGTCACAGTTACGCGAGCATGTTGTCGTTACTAAATCTAGTGTCTTTGTAATTAATTTCCAGATAGTGGTTGTATTACACTCTACCGTGAGAACACGAATCAATGGGGTAGTAGGTAGGCTATCTGCCTTTGTTTTCAAAAGACTTGAGTTCGATTCTAGAGTGCAAAGGTTTCTTTAGTGTAGCATCCCCGTCTTACTACTCGGCGGTTGTATCCCTCTCAGCACTGGCTTCTCCCTGACAGCCAGGGTAGACGCAACACGCCTCCTAAATTATTCAAATTGTGTTGATGTGGGCGTTTTTCGAAATGTGACAGACGTAAAAGTAGATTTTCTTTATATTCATTTTCAAAAATACGTTTATTTTACGCCCCACCCCACCCCACTGACACAATTTAGATCATTTAGGAGGCGGGCTTCGACACTCTCAGTCAGGGTTAACTCGAGCTGAGATGATTGCAGCATCCCAGCAAAAAGACTGAAGTACTCGATACAAATGTACCCCCACTCAGATGTTTGTGTGTGTGTGTGTGTGTGTGTGTGTGTGTGTATGTGTGTGTGTGTGTGTGTGTGTGTATGTGTGTGTGTGTGTGTGTGTGTGTGTGTGTGTGTGTGCGCGAGACGGCGAGGCGTCTAACCGTTACATCCGTGAAAAATAGAGCAGGGGGCTCTCGTGGATTAGAGGTCGCTTCTCTTTCAATAACTCTCGGGTTCAAAACTTTATTGCGACGAAGAATGTTCTTCTACAAAATCTTCTCCTTTCAGATCCTTTCCTGCTCTCTAACCATGTTCTGTTGTCTACTTTCGTCTCCACATTCTGCCCTCTCCCCACCCCCTTCCCTTGCTCCCTCCTCTGGGTTCCTGACTTTCTGCAGTCTTTCTACTGCTACTCCTTGATTCCTTCTTACTGCTGTCTTTTAGCAACACCCCTGATTTTAGGGTAGGTAAGATCTAACTCCTAAGCTTTCTCGGATCAGGGTAAAAAATCTCAGAGGTCCCGTGCGCATGTTGCGCACATCAAGGATCCCTTGGTGGTCCAAAAGCGATAAGAGTAGGCTTTGGTCACCGCCCTGAAAAAAATTTTAATTATTTCCTGTCAAACTGAAAACATTTAAAATGTGCCCCGCGCACTCATATGACCTTGTGCAGCTGTGAGCACCTAAAACATTTACCGAAACAAACAAAAAAGTAGAGCAAAGCTGAGGGCTCTGCAGAAAGGTTATAACTATTTTGGGCTCTTCAAAATCAAAAGGAAGTGGGTTACATTTCTATGTCACGGTCAGCCATCAGAATCTGTGTACTGGGTGTGCGGAGTGATTGCCACTACTCTGCTTTATCCCACTGTTTATTTGATACCGTCCGTATTTTTCTGATAGCATTGTCGTAAAACTTCAAGAATGTCGTGAAAAGTAGAGCAGAATGACATAGCTTACAGAAATCGTAAACATAAAGAAACATTCGTCTGCCGTGACCTTGAATCGTTGACCTGTTGATGGGAAAAGGTTATGTCAGTAATCGTGCTTACAATTAGTGGCTGTTATATACGCATGTGATCAACGAAAGTCTTCAGATAGATGTAACGAATCTTACGAAAGCAGCATCTATATCCACCAATGTTTTGCTTGACCCTATCAGTCTTTATCGCGTCTTCGCCGCTTATATTTTGAACGTGCTCAGCCGTGGGACAAGTCAGAAGATTTGTGTTTACTGGACTTCTCGTGAGTACTTCTGTAGTTTTCTTCTACTTCATGTGTTTGAACAATATTTCTTTATCAAGTTTTAAGCATCTTTGAAGGAGAAAAATATATATGAATATCTTTAGATAGATCAAATGTCTATTTTTATACGACGTCATGTTTGTTTGTTGTTGTTTTTTGAGAAATTCGTTTACAAGTTACTTATCTACGAAAGCTACTTCTTACAGATATTTATGTTTTTGTTGGGATTTTTCCAGTGGGGGGGGGGGGGGGGGGGAAAGGGAAAC
>NW_004798278.1:77245-79914 GCF_000002075.1 Aplysia californica | reverse complement strand
GGGGGGGGGGGGGGGGTGGGTAGAAAGGTATACTAAAAACAATTCAATACTGTGAAATAGTCCCGTGTCGATGCATAAGCAAACAACAGTTATTGTTGTAATATGCCTAAAGATTTGAAACTGAATTTCATTGTACATAAATATTGAGACTGAATTTTTTTTTCTTTTTAATTTTACTATGAATTTCAGCGACAATGTCCAAGAAAAAATTGAAAAATGACAATACAAGAAAAGCAATTCTTAAAAAGGAGAAAAAAGTTTACCACCAATTTTGTATTCTTAGATCTGTTTTTTATTCTTTAGCTGCCAGTTCGAAAAATGTATTCCCTACGTGATCAAATATGAAACAATAACGTGGGGAGCGGGGTAATCTCCCAGATCGATCAGTTGATCTGTGACTGTCTTCTCGCTGAAATAAGATGTGAGTGATGGACAAAGAGAATTATTAGACATTAACTAAGATACTTTGAACCGTGCTCTCCGCCATGTGCATTTCATTAAATTGGGATATCCTTAAAGCAAAAGTCACAAGTCATTAGTGGAGGTCACAACCTCATGTGTTTATGTACCGTTTTACATGAATCTCAATGTTACAAAGTGTAGTTGATCATGAAACAAGTAACACATAAAAAAACAATTAATACTGAAAACAATGAAAATGATAAAGCTATTACTTAAATTGATAATTATGCTAACAATAAAGAAATTTGAACTAATGTGATGACGATAAAAATGACAATACTTTAAAATAATTATGATAATGACACTTTTCTGCGACCTTCATACTGTGTCATTCGCTGCAAAAGGACATTTCTCGGCTTGTTTTGAGCTGAGACGACCGGACGAGCCAGCGATGAGATGCCGACATCACTACCTGCATCAGCCCACATCGCTTATTGTTTGTCTTTGTTTAAAGTTTGACTACACGTATTCATTTAGAAATGTTAGATGAGAAGAATAAGATATCGGACTAAGCCTAATCTTGCAAGCCCTTTCAGTAGACGAAAAGTTTATCCGTCTCGTCTCGATTATGAAACGACTGTTTGGCCAAGACTTTCTCACTGCTTTCTTCTTATCTGCAAGTGATTTCAACTTATCGAAGCCCATATCGATTACCTTTGAGTCTAAGAAGGACTGTGACGCTAAGTCTCGTTAGGTCTTTCATAGGACTAACCAAGCAGCGTCATTCTGAATACCTTGTGGTTTATTTGTTATTGTTTTTTAAAGAGACATTCCCAACAGCATACAATTGCATTACTCCAATTTGGAAAGGACACTTCATTTGCTTACCAAAGTTACTGTAGGTTTCTAGTGAGATGTCAAATGTTACAAATGTTTCTCATTTCCAAATTCAATCCCTTAATCAGCTAGGTTACTCGGGTAGAAAAAAAATAACTAATTATTGTCTAAAACAAAAAAGTCACCCACTCCTCTGTTCTTAGCTTTCTTAGAAAGCGAAACAGCACAGCCACGGATCATCATCTAACTTTTTTTCAGATGTATATGATCTGAGACTTTTCACTACCTTAGAACTATAAAGTTCTATCTGACTTTTTTTATCGTTTTGAACCACTAAGACCTTGAGGTCAGAAACCAAATGTTCTGTCTGCTCTGTCAAAATCATAAGATTATTCGGAATCGTTATCAAGATATTCCAAGAATTGCATTTTTTTATTTTTTTTAAAAAGCTTGGGACGTTGTTAAACTCAAAATTTTGAGCGTCAAATTTCTCAAAGCCAGGACTGAGCAGACACAACCTTGTAATTCTATGTTAATGATAACAATAATAAATAGCATTTATGCTGCGCATTTCCACTTTCTAAAAAAATTCTCAATGCATATTACAAGTAATAAAGATATCTCATCTTAAAAATTAATGGACATGTGTGTACGTAAAACATAGAATTGTGTAATAATGTATATATGTATTTATATATATGAGGAAATATACATGTATGAGGAAATATATGAGGACATATATGAGGAAATATGTGAGGAAATAATATATGAGGAAATATATGAGGAAAATAGTCACGCAGTGAGCCTGGCAATGCGTTCACCAAAAGTAGCTTATTGTTTCCTCTATGGCGCAGTTGTCTTGCCATAATAATATATCATAACCTGGAATTGAACCTTTTTTTTTCTTTCATTATGCGGCCAGAATTTGGAAGCTGCTGTACTTCAAACCCTGTGAGTAGCAGAAATCATGTCTGGCTTTTGGGCATCGTGGAACTATAGTCGACACGGGAGATGCCTCCGCTTCTCTTTCCTTGTGATTTGTAAGGACCTTTGAAAATACGTAATAATAATATTATCAATGTATGCTGCCTTCAGCTGTTTAGTTGTTTGTTGTTTTGTTTTTGTTTGGGGGTTTTTTGGTCTTTCTTTTCTTTTTTTTTCTTTCTAGTTTTCTTTCTTTCTTACTTTCTGCCCATCTTCCTTTTTTCTTTCTTTTTTTCTTTCTTTCTTTCTTTCTTTCTTTCTTTGTTTGTTTACTTGTTTGTTTATTTGTTCATTAGTTCTCCAAATCCGACGCATAAATAGAACATTCTACTGACTTTACTAAAAAGCTAATCGGTATATTGATATTCTTTTATTACAGCTTTTGTTGTTGTTGTTGTTGTTGTTGTTGTTGTTTTGCTGTTGTTGTTGTTGTTGTTGTTGTTGCT
>NW_004798278.1:72626-74044 GCF_000002075.1 Aplysia californica | reverse complement strand
TCTCTCTCTCTCTCTCTCTCTCTCTCTCTCTCTCTCTCTCTCTCTCGCTCCCGCTCTCTCTCTTTCTCATTCTCTCTCTCTATTTCAGCTGCGAAAAAATATCGACACCGTACCAGAGCTACACGGGACCCTCCACTCCCCTAACTGGAACAAGACCACACTGATGTGCCACTCGAAGGGCTGTGACGTCATTCTAAAAATCCTGGAGAACAATATCGCACAGGTGGCAGACATGGCGAAGGTTAGTCAGTGCACGGATGATGATGATGATGATGATGATGATGATGATGATGATGATGATGATGATGATGATGATTTTTTTGTTTTGTTTCCTTAATGAGCCTGGTGGACTCCACAAAGAAATCTTCGAGCGAGAGCGAGGCTCTTTTTCAGCTCCATTGTCATTATACTCAGAGGCACCTCCACTCGTCCAAATAACTCAATTCGAGTTGTCATTGTTCCTGGACATTCAAACACGTGTTTGACATCCTCCTTGTCATGGCTGCATCTTCGGCAGGGGAAGCTCTGATGATGATCATGATGCTGATGATGATGGTGTTTTTCATGATGATGATGATGATGATGATGATGATGATGATGATGATGATGATGATGATGATGATGATGTGTAATTGTGGTTGTAATCATCTTCATCATCTTTTACCTTCGTTGTCGTAATCCCGTTTAAGATCATAATTGCTATTATCACCATCGTATCTACATACTAAAATTCTTTTTTATAGGCTGCCATCTATCTGGACCCGTTCAGTATCCATTCAAGGAAAGCTCCAAAGGTCAAAGTTCGCATCCCGTCATTCTCCTACCTATCAGCTCTCTCGGAGAAGTTTCCTACCTGTTGTATCAAAGGATTTGGATACAGGTACATGTATATTGATGCACCGTAATAGGAAAGATTATTTCTTTCTTTGTATGGCTCTTTCTCTTTTTTTCTCTTGTTCTTTCAGTCTTTCTCTCTCTCTTTCTCTCTTTCTTTCTCTCTTTCTCTCTCTCTTTCTCTCGCTCTCTTTCTCTCTCTCTCTCTCTCTCTCTCTCTTTTTTCCAGTTATCTCTGAATCTCGCTCTCCCCTCTCGTTCACTTTGCTACTGCCTGATTATCCTTCTCTTTCTCTCTCTCGGGTTTTCTTTTTCTCATTAAAAAAAAATCTTTCCCCCGCGCTCTCACTCTCTTACAGGTTCTATTTCACGATTTTTAATAATTTACAAATGAAATTCTTTTTTTCTCTTCTTTTTTTTTCTGAGCAGATCTTTCTTTCATTCTCAATTGTTTTTTCGTTATTATTCTTAACGGTTCTCTTTTTTGTCCCCTCCCCCTCCTCTCTCTTACTCTCTTCCTCTTTCTTTCTCTGTCTGTCTGTCTGTCTGTCTGTCTGTCTGTCTGTCTGTCTGTCTGTCTGTCT
>NW_004798278.1:70601-71210 GCF_000002075.1 Aplysia californica | reverse complement strand
CTCTCTCTCTCACACACACACTCACGCACGCACGCACACACACACACACACACACACACACACGCGCGCGCGCGCGCGCGCGCTCTCTCTATCTCTCTACCATTCTCTCTCTCTCTATCTCTCTCTCTCTCTCTCTCTCTCTCTCTGTGGTGGTGGTATTGGTTCACGAACTTGGTCAAAGTGTGAACGTTCAGGGTTTGAACTCATCTTGGGTTGAAATTCTTCCGTCATTCCTTGTGCATTTTTCTCAACATTTGACCAAGTTGCACGTCTTTCAAATGAATTAAAATTTGTTCAAAGGTGTATGTGAGGCGGGGAGGGGGGGCGTGTGTGTTTGAGAGAAGGAGAGAGTGTGTGTGTGTCTGTCTGTCTGTCTGTTAATCTGTAGTTAATCAAACTATACTGATAACAGATTGAACGATGTCGATTGGTCTGATAACTGTTCTTCAAGTGACCACTGCACATGACCATGACGTCATGCCCTGGGTATTTCGTCACTAAAACATTGTTTGCTATGGACTTCTGCTCTGCACTTTGAGCGAACACCCTCCCCCCTCCCCCTCCCCTCCCCCATCCCCCATCCCAACCTAAAAAAGCAATCTAACTAGG
>NW_004798278.1:63019-68145 GCF_000002075.1 Aplysia californica | reverse complement strand
CACACACACACACACACATACACACACACACCCAGAGAGAGTCACGATCGACCACACACGTATACTACTCTGTCACACATCCTCTCTTCCACATACATCTATATATATATACACATGATAATAGTATGCTTGCACTCTCAAAAAGACCCACAGCCACACACATAATATGACATAAATTTACAATTATTGTTAACAATGATGACGTTTAAGTCAAATACATAATGAGTATTCTAATAATAATCCTGTGGTATTTGATAGTAGTCCTACACATGTGTGTGCTTTAAATATCATGGAAGTACTTATATCACATAGACATATTTAATGGGTGATGGTAAATATGACCTTCTGCATCTTACTTTGTTACTCAGCTCGTGTCTTTTACATTACATTAATATTTTAGGATGAGGCATGCTGGTTGACCAAAAAGACGGAATTAGTTTTCCTAGTTCAAGCCATAGGTCTATTGTATAATTCGTCTAAGTGAGGGAATTTCAATGTTGAAATCTTACATGCTTTCAGTATTAATCCATTCAGTCTTACTTTATCTTGAAGCCGTGTGTTTCTGACGCATGTTGTCACGCAGAAATAGATCTTGCTTTTCATAAATGAATGACCGAATATGCACACCAACGATTTATCACCTTTAAAATACATGAACGTCCTCAGAAAAAAAAGTCTTTTGTTCACTTTTTAAGCAAGAGAGAAGTGTGAACAAGCCAGTCGAGCTTATTGTCAATGGAAACTCGCAATTTAATACTTTGTGATCAGACTATTGCTCGACGTTTTCATGTTTACTTGGAGCGTCTGTAAAGGTGGGGGGGGGTGTATCTTTTACCTTAAGTCGACAATAAGCTCCTTGGCCGTTTTTTCCACATTTCAAAGCAGCTTATGAGTTTCATATCTCCCAGAGAAATTTGATACATATTTTTTACTAAAAGTTTCGTCATGGTCAGCCCGAATGTGCCAAAGTAAGAGAGAATCGTCCACAAATTTTATCAACCTTATACTTTATAGTATAGTATTGTTAATTTGGCAATCTATGTTACCAGTAATTAAAACTGGCTACAAAACATGTTTGAGGAACCACTGTAGTCATCAAGATTTTAATGCAAAAGTAAGAGATATTCGGATAGAAGATATAAAGATGTAAGCGGGTCATTTGGGAATTTGGTAAAAAAAAATAAAACTCGGTGAGCATCTCAGAGAATGAAACAGAGAAAATAATTTCAATGAATTGATTTCAAACTTTGGGGAACATAACTAAACCGAAGTCTTGGTGAGAAAAGGAAGAGCTTCGTTAAAATCATTCGATTAAGCCACAGTTCACCGGTGTTTCCACAAGCTCTTACGGCTTCTACCTTGATGTCACCAGTCCCTGCTGGTGCTATGTTCTTGTCCAGTTCCTCTGGACATTATGGGTGGTTCTGTTTGCCCTGCATGTGCTGGTTTGAATTCTTCTTATTGTCTGTGGCAAACTTCTGGGTTGAAAAGTTGTTGGAAGTAATGTCCCCATGCTTCCTTTATAGAATCCTTGCTGAGGATGGCCGGCATTTGCGAGCGCCGGTAAACTCTAACTAAACTGACTGAGAGTGGCCTTTTCATCTCTGTCCTTTGTGGTGCATGTCGGGTCGTATGGCTCTATCTTTAAACGCATGCTGTTCACACTTTTACTGTACTCTGTAGGATTTTCCGTGAAAATTTCGGCCAGTTTCTCGTCATGTATTTCCCTTAAGTTTTCATTTGATAATGAGTTCATCTGAAATATTATCATGGCCTGTAGCTTTCCCTTGTATTATTCTCTGCTACAGCAACTTTTCTTACCCGCATGCTGTCGACACTTTTACAGAACTCCCAAGGCGTCTAAAATGATTCATCCACTCTTACCTCAATGCTAATGAAAGATACATGAAGCACAGAAAGATACGTATTATCTTTGTTTTCAAATGTAATAAAACAAATGAAACGTGGATAAATTATCAGTGTCCGTAAATAAAAGTGAATCAACACAAAGATATCATAAAGAGGATTCCAAATTAAAGAAGTAAGAGGGGAAAATAGGCTAAAATTAAGGCTGTATAAGATCAAGAGAATGAGATATTTAAATGGACGAAGTGAATGTTTTAGCAGAAAATATATGAGACATCTTTTGAAAGATAATACACAAGAAAAATCGGTAAGAAAGGAATAACGAAATGAACCGCCAGTTCTTTATCTAACGAGAGACTGACTTCCTGGCAATTGAAAGCCGAGAAAAGAAGAGGTAAATAAAATAATAAAAATCATAAGGAACAAGTAAAAAAAATTGCAGTAGCAGAGAATAATACAAAAGAAAACTACATGGCATGATAACATTCCAGTTGAACTCACTATCAATATACATGTCATAGATAAAAACCGGCAGTGGAATAAACAAAAAGCTCTTAAATTCTCTCCAAAATGGTGGTAACATTTCATAAGAAATAATTAACTATTAAGTCAGTTTTTACTAATGTGTCCAGGCTGTTAAAGGATGCGAGTTGTATGGAACGATAGGCCTCATGTGTTGTATTACAAAAGATTTTACTGCAGATGTTAATGGAAAGAAGGAAAAGGTCTAAGGATTTTATGCAATTTGAATATGGTCCAAACACAGACGTCAAAAATCCCTCATCAACTAAAAACAATGTTAATGAAAGAGGTACATAAATGCCCCAAAATATGAAAAAGCAAAATATACGAGGGAAAAGGATCAGCGTCAAGATATAAGACCAACCCAAATAACAATTGCAAATACATGCACTTCAAAATCAAAGAAGTAGGGGGGGGGGGATACAGAAGCACAAATATATGTAATATCAAATAATGTTATGTCAATGGATAAAGGAAATGTTTTTAACAATTATAGTTCAGAATACACAGAAAATATTTTCAAAGATCGGAGAGAGATTATTATATGAGCTAGTGTCCTTTCAAAAGATCACCACTTTAAATATCTCGGTAGGAACGTACCCCGTGGCGGACAATAAGACGCTATAAGACAGTTTAGATCATCCTGCAGGCGAGCACAACCCTGCCTGTCGAGCCCAACCCCATCTGAGAAGGATACAACGTCCCAAGAGAAAGATAGAGATACTCGATAGAAGTTATCCCCATACGGTAAACGAACTTGGGTCTCCTGCCTGCGACGGTGAAGCCCATAAGCGCTACACCACAGACACCGGTATTCATAAGTTGCTTCTCAGAATTATGCTATAAAAAAAATTTTGAGCATCGAAGGCCACTTTAAAATGTGACGCCCGCGTATTGGTACAGCGCTATCCTAGAATTACAAAGTTCTACCAGCTCAGTTCTTAGTTTGGAGAAATGTGCATATCTTTGAATATTATTATAACGTTTCCGAATAATCTAGAGATTTCGGTAGAATAGATAGAACATAATTATGCTACTGACCTATTCGTCATAGTAACTGAACACGGTCAGAAAGGTCAGAAAGAATTTTGTAATTCTAAGGTAGCGGCGTGGCGTACAACCACTTGGTACTGTTAAAACTCTTAATGTTCTTCGCATCCCTCGGTCGGCTCAGCTGCGTTAGGACTGGCTCTTTTTGGGCATACCCGTCCGCCTCTCCCGCTCACTGGCCTTGAATCCTACATTAGATTGGAAATCCACATCGTCCTTGACTTTGGCGGTTAGCTCGCTCACGTTTTTATCGCCTGTCTGCGTTTCACAGTCGCCATCAACAATGTTTATCTCAACGTCCGTGCTTCTAGAACCGCCAGGAAGATTTGAAATCTTCGGATCACCCTGTGTGAAACTCAGGTTTGAGTCTGACAGGGACCTGCCCATACCGCTAACCTTTGAAAGGTCGCAAGAAGAAGCCGAAAATTCTTCAAGATGTGGGAGTGGTATCTCACTTATTGCTCCTTCTTTGGTCTCATAGATTGTGCTCCTGGGGGTGTCGAAAGAGTAGGGCGTTTTGGAAGAATTGCTGATACTAGTGACACATTGTGTCTGACTTGAAAATGAGACTGCCGGCCCGTCATTTTGTAACAGTGTCGGTGGGCAACTTGAATCCGTCATTGTTGGTGGCGCACCCAAAACCCTGTGGACGTGGTCAGAGCTTCTTTCCTTGGGGTTAGACTTGAGACTTTTCGTGCGGTTGAACCGTCTGTAAGAGATGATCTAGAACGAGAGAGAAGAAAAAAATGTTTATCTCAAAACTGGGCAGCATGACTGGTTGAAGAAGATGAAAAAGCTTTGTCAAACGAGAGATAGACAAACAAACTATACAATTGAAAGCCGAGAAAAAAGAGGTAAAGCTAAAAGGAAAAAACATTAGGAATTTTGCCTGTATTAACGGTTGCTGTTGAATTTTATAACAAATGTTCTGCAGTATTTGATTTATGTTATTGTTATATGAGTTAAATACCCTTCCAGGAGCATTAAGATTCTTCGAACACGGAACGCCTTACGCAGTTGTTGGCTCAAAGAAGAAGCATGGAAAAAAGTACAGAAGAGAAAGAGACGATATGTAACAATAGACATCACTTATATGCAGGCATTACTGGCAAGGTCAGTCAGCTTCCTAAACTATCTACATTGGGTCGAAGGAGGTTAAAAAAAAAAACCCACCTCCATTAAAAAAGAAGAAAGACACCAAGCTAAAAATCAGAAGTAAAGGCTTAACAAACAATGGAAATTTAGTTTGTGTGAGCATTTTATGGTACTTGCAACACAATAAGGTCATATAAGTGTCGAAGATTAGAGGTATTACAAGAGAGTAACAAATACAAAGAAGAAGGAGGAGACATCAGGACGATAGGGTGTTCGATAGGAAAGAAGGAGCAAACCACACCAGAGCACCAGCCAACAACTCGCAACTACAGGAGAGAGGTCGAACTGTTTATTCACCTTAGGAACAAAAATGAGACACTCTGTGACAGACGTGATGAGTAACAGCATTGCTACTCTTAAAGCGTAGTTCACTTCCGGTTTGGAGTCGGTTGCCAAAACAACCACCACGCTAATAGGGGCCAGCACCACCACGTTGTAGATGCACAAAGCGATCCACTTGGAGTCGTTCAGTTCAGGCAAAGACACCTGCACAGAAAATTACGTGTAAGTTCTACAATTAGATTTATATGGGG
>NW_004798278.1:53533-61033 GCF_000002075.1 Aplysia californica | reverse complement strand
AAAAAGAAGACGTTTGGTTCTGCTGCTTACCACGGGTGTGCCAAAGTTGACGAGGTGTGGCGACTGCGGCGAGACGAGGGCCCAGACAGTCAGGATGATGCAGTTGAGCAACACCAGGGCCATGATGATCGCAAACAGGCTGCTATCCTTGATCATCTGGACAATAATAATGATGCACAGAACTCAAACGACCAGAACGACTATTCTTTTCTTCTTATTAGTGTTTATTTTTTCCAGGACTCTCGCAAAGGAAGAAACAACCTCAGACATGAAACGGTGAATCGTAATCGCAACATCAAAACTAAAAAAGATGAAAATAAGAATTCCAAAAAGTGCTATTTTATTCCCCATCACAATATATGGATGCGAAGGCCACTTGGGATTGGCTTCGGGGTACAGGGCAGCGATGACCAAACAGACACAATTTAGATCATTTAAGAGGCGGGCTGCTTCGACCCTGCCTGTCAGGACTGACCCGAGATAATAATGACAAAAAATGACATTCCCATAACACTCAACCCCGATTAAAGTACACAGGCTCTGAGCGCTTTACAATACAGTACAACGTAAACGCAATAAAAATGTATCTTTGACATCAACAGGTATGGTCGTTCTACGGGTACATAATAGCTCATAAATTAATGTTGCACATAAAGCCATGAGAACTACTGAGAATCAAGAGTCTGTCATAAATACCATTTTCTATGAATTACAGTTAAAGACATATTATGGTTACTTAATGGTGGCATTGCGCTGCCAAGAGTCAAATGCTCGAGGCTAAAGGGATTTGAAAACAACAACATGAATTACATATGGGCAGCTTTTTGTTTTTCTATCTCAAAGCCTACACGATATTATTTTTGTTTTATGTTTTATAGTCTGATAGATATTTTCTTTTTCAAAAGAAAGTATGGCCACTAGATCTATCCACTTCTTTCAACTGATCTTCATCAACAAATCTAATTTCCCAGAGACTGTCATCTGTGGTGCAGACGTTAGGCACTCTGCCATCGCACATACGCAGGAGATTCGAGTTCAATTTCCGTGG
Organism: Aplysia californica; assembly: GCF_000002075.1. NCBI lineage: Eukaryota > Metazoa > Mollusca > Gastropoda > Aplysiida > Aplysiidae > Aplysia > Aplysia californica. The sequence continues at coordinate 59,985 of NW_004798278.1, read as the reverse complement.
GGAGGAAGCGGGGGGGGGGGGGGGGGGGGGGGGGGGGGTACCAAGCATCTCTGCTTTTCTGGTGGAAAATTGTACCCGTGGGTTGGCACTAACAATCGGAATCGAAACCTGAGTCCTAAATGATCTAAACTGTGTCGATGAGGGCGACAAAGTACCTACATCTGAAAAATTGAATTCTCTAATTTTATTATTTCCAAATTCGTATCTGCAAAAGAGTTCTACAAAAAGTTGCAAGATATATTTCGCCATGGCATCTACTCACTCTTGTATTCCGCATCCGATGTCCGTGTGTAAAGATGGTGTACACTCTCCAGGTCTTGGCAAAAACGGCGCCAAAACCAATTGAAAAGCTCAGGGCCAGAAGGAATGTGTGAAGCTGTGGAATGTCAAAGGAAAAAAAACATATAGAAAAACAATACAATAGTGCTAGTTAGGCTTAGGACACGGAGTTATTAGTATGATCTAAAAGCCTGTTTACTAGCCTTGCGTTTGGTGAAAAAGAAAATACGCGTCTGCCTTGAACAGAAGTCGCGATATCTTCATTTTCGATTGAAAGAGATCGTGGCTACCTGGTGTCAAGGGAAAAATTATCGAGAAAAAGGCCACAAAAGTTTGCTGACTTACGAAGCTTTAGTGTCCTTGAAAACTGCAGCACATGTATGAGTCTTGTGACTTTGGTCAACGTTTTCAGTAAAAATCCATGCAGAACTGTGTTTTTAATTGGCATGAAATGGGATGATCCCAAAACAACCCCCCCCCCCCAAAAAAAAAAGAGAAAATCAGTAAAAAAAAAAAAAAATTAAAAAAAAAAAAAAATAAATAAAAATTAAAAATAAAAATTGCCTGACGGGTGAAAAATGTCGGTTACTTCGATTGCACTATTTAATTTATTTGAACGAGCACACGATTTCGCCCACAAGGCTACACAATTTATTCTTCTAAGGTCCTTGGACTCACCACACACGTGCCCGTGGACTCGCCCCCTGCGGGTTCAATTATGAGCACAGAACAATAGGCGATTAAACAACCGCTGAGGATGATGTTGTTGATCCTTGGCGATGACATCTTGATGATCCTGTAAATGTGGGATCAAATGTTTTTGCTAGAATCATCGTGTAAATAGAAGAGAAAAGTAAGCCTTATTCTTGATTGTTCTGTATACATTGCCGAGTTTTGTATCAACTCTGTAAATCAGAAAAATATGTGTGTATATGTGTGTGTGTGTGTGTGTGTGTGTGTGTGTGTGTACATCTGAGCGTATATATAAGTTTGTTTGTACGTGTGTGGGTGGGTGTGTGTGTGTGTGTGTGTGTGTGTGTGTGTTTATGTGTGTGTGTGTGTGTGTGTGTGTGTGTGTGTGTGTGTGTGTGTGTGTATGTGTGTAGGTGTGTGTGTGTCGAATTTTATTTTAAGAAACGAGCTACACTTTTACAAAATAACATATTATTTGAAATTTGAAGAAATGTGCTAATTGAGACTTATTGTTAACGCCCAGATGAGCGAAAGTGTATGAGTTTAACACCCCCTTGTAACACTGTAAGGTTATTTCTTTAGGGGCTGGACATCTGAATTTAACCTCCACATCCTATAAATCCGTGCCAAATAGGAAACATCGTGTAAAATGCTCTTCCTAGACAAGAAACCCAAGAACAAAACAATAAGCAAAGAAGCAGACATTACTTGTGCCTTCTGCTCATGATGTTGAACACTAGAAGCGCCAGCGTAAGGAGAATGCCGGAACAAGCTAGGAACCAGAAACAGAACTTGATCCGACCGTCAATCCTGACCACTTGGTTTACAGTAAGCACACCGTCCACTGGGACTTTTCCTGCAAAAGAAAAGACCAGGAAAACAAAGTGTCTTAGTCACATACTGTTGAAAATATTAAAGTTCTTTGACTGACCACACACGTCAGGGGAGACTACACGGCATAATCATTTGAGTGAAACGACAAGACGACTTTGTATCAGAGTTATGACCTTTACAACTTACCCAAACACAGGTATATTATCATGCTCAAGTCCAACTTAACGAGCTAGGAAGGATGGCTCAGGACAGAGATAAATGGAAGGAGCTTTATGTGGCCTATACCCCGCCACGGGTGAAAGGCACCGATGATGATGATGATGAAGTCCAACTTAGTTGTTTTGTTTTCGAAACGACCTCGAAGTGACTTAAGCTCTGTATTTTTCTGATTCCTCCAAATATAAAAAGAAGAGGGAATTCGGTTTTTATTTGAAAATACCCTGTACGCTTTTTTTTAAAGCATGTAAGCACTATCATGACGCTGTCTGTCACATCAAACGTTCTACTATTCTATCTCTATTCGCACATACGTTTCACTTTTCCATCCATCTATCCATCCATTCATCCACTCATCCATCCATTCCTTCGTCCATCCATTCGTACATCCATAGCCCATGACATTGCAGAACAATTGTTTTCGTCTTCAGTTTCCTCACTTCACCCAGGTGTGAATGGGTACCGGACCATAGTCAGCGAAAGATCTTGTCAGTATGTTAGTGTTAAACACCTATTAATAGCAGCTTGCACTATATGCTTCCCTGGAAGTTGAGAGTGTTTCAGAATGCTATCGGGCCAGGTAATAATAATAATATAGATTATAAAACGCATAGAGCTTGCTGTGAGCGGGAATTTGCCCTGTGCAAATGCTATCTATTATTAATATCATTATTATCTTTTTTATCATTATTATTATTATTATTATTATTATTATTATTATTATTATTATTATTATTATTATTATTATTATTATTATTATTGTTATTATTATTATAATTGTTATTATTATTTCAAGCTCTAAATAAAGCCTCCTTACCATTTTCCCAGATAATTTTCTCTTCTTCGATAGAACAGTTCCACTTTGTGCCTCTGGGTGGGAGAGTACATCTACCAATATCAATGAACGTCAGGTTGTCGTCTGAAAAAATAAGGGATGAGGTTGGATTAGTTTCTTAGCCGAAATCTGGAAAATAAAATTATGAAAATTGCGTTTCCCTACTTATTTACACAATAGAGAGACAACCCTTGCCCCTTCCATGATACTAAACGTAATGACCATATTTATCATTTGGAGAAGGAAGCTGAGAATATTATTTTCTGAGTGTGCGTGGGTCAGATGGGGTAGTGAAATAGATTGTAAGGCGTATAGAGGCTTGCTGTTGAGCGGGAATATACGCTTTACAAACGTTATTTAACATGTTCCAACAGGTGGGACCGTTGGCATTCAAGTTCATCTTCCATTCAAACTGGTAGAGAGCCTTTATCTCAGTTTTGGACCTGTGCCACCCGTGGCGAAGAAAAGAGTCGCCTGCATTTTTCAGAGTTGATGAGCTAGTCTAGCTGACTAATAAGGTTGATGAGTTCTTGTATACTTCAAGTCGTGTGTGGTTGGCGGGTGTCTGGTGTCGTTTGTTTAATCTGTCCAAGCCAACTTCTATCGAATCCTTATCTCTCCTCCTTTTCTTTTCTTTTCATGTTACTCTCCGAGAAGAGCCAACGACGAAAGGAAAACAGAGGAAAAACAGAGGTTCGATCCTTCTCACTGACATGCAAGCACTGTGACAGAATCTGAGCTTCAAACATTGGAATAATTAGCCATCAAAGAAGCTGCATTAAAGACAACTTTGACACCGTCTTAAGATAAACTGGCCGTCAGCATAGGCAAAAAGAGCCGTACTCTCTCTAGTAACACCTCTAACTTTTAAAATATTTATGGTCGATTAGTGTTGCAAGTGAATCTCTTACTGAACGTAAACTAAACAAAATACTTCAAGTCAGCACGATGCCAGAAATAATAATTGTAACAAAGGTAAAGATAGACAACTGGTACCGTTGAGAAATCTGGAGATGAGGATTCCAGGCGTTCTCTCCCCTCTTTCGTTAAAGGAAAAGGGTCCAGACAAGGCTGAAAATTTCACGTTCTGCATGTGAGACTTCATCAGTTGGAAGAATGTCTCGTTGTGATAAGAATAGTCTCCCAATCCGCTGTTAGGATCTGAAAACACAAGGAAATCGGTTTAATTTTAAAAAATTAAAGTTTTAAGTTTTGTTTTAGTTTTAGTAAGAGTTTTTCAGAATTGTAACACAAATAGGTCACAGTGCCAAATTTTAAAGGTGTTATTAAAAAGCTGCATACACAGGAAATAAGTAGGAGAGCAGATAAGTACGATAGATGTTTGATAGGAAAGAAGGAGCATACTAGGCTAGAGCTCCAGCAAACTACCCAAATAGGTAAAGTATAGCCCATCATTGTAATGCACAACACCTAATGGGAAACAGTTGGGGCCATCGTGGGGGGCATGGTGGGGTCGCAGCTACGTCATAGAGGAACAGAAACCTGTGGGCTGTGATTGTCGTTGTGCTTGAAGACGAGGGAAGGGCGGGGGGTGTTATTTTTTACTGCTACTGGAAAAAAACAACCGTTCTCCCTCTTTTTTCCAAGACAGTTCTTCTAAGGCAGATCTCATTTTTTGGTACGTGTTTTACGGCAATCGCAACTGCATAAGGTTTTATTATGAGCGCGCAGGACACTTCAAACTATTTCAGGCACATCTCAGGGTATTTGTAAAGCAACAAAACAAATTAATTTGCTCGCCAATGTAACTAATTCAGGGATATTGTCTTTCAGACAGACATACTATTTGTGCCGGGGGGGGGTTTCGGAAGTGATATTTGTTTAATTGGACAGGAGTTCTTTCAAATTGTATTTTAGAGGGAAGGGAGGTAAGAAAAACTATTCAATGTTCCTATCCAAGTGGGCTTGTATTGGTTCCCCTTCCACTTACCTGGGCGTTCTAAAAGGGTACAAAGCGCCCACGAGCCTTTCGAGTTCAAGCACGACATATGCAAATGCGAAGTTGTCCGCTGACTTTAATTGAGGGAGAGACAGAAGAAAGAGACAGAGAGGAGAAAAGAGGAGAAAGAGAAAGAGAGAGAGGGAGAGAGGAGAAAGAGAGAGAAAGAGAGAGAGAAAGAGAGAGAGAGAGACAGACAGACAGACAGACAGACAGACAGACAGACAGACAGACAGACAGACAGAGACAGAGAGGAGAAAAGAAAAGAAAAGCAAATGTGGGAGGTTCGGAGCACCCCCTCCCCTCCCCCACCCCGTTTTTTGCACCCAATCAAAATAAGGGAAAAGACATTTGCATACTAACACTTGCAACTACGTGTATACCGTGTTACTTACATGTATACCCATCCGCGTCTGTCGCTTAGCAGCGTAAATGTGTTTCTGTGTCACACGCAGAAGACATGAGTTCAATTCTCGCGCTGGGAGCTATTATTTTTTATCACGTATCTCCGTCTTTCTGCTCAGGCGCTGTACCCCTCTTAGCCTGGGGTGGCCTTACCAGCAGAATTGAAGCTGCACGTTTCCTAAAGAATCATGATTTTAAATACTTGATAAAAAGAAACTCGGGGTTCTCGTGGTCAAGAGGTTACGGTGTTCGCCTCTCATTCAATAGGTCCCGGGTTCGAATCCCGACCACCAATGAAAATTTTCTTCTCTAAAATTGTCTCCATTCACCTCCTTTCCTGCTCTCGAACAATATTCTGTCGTCCTCTTTCGTCTCTACTTTCTGCCTCCACCCCTTCACCTCTTTGCCCCCTTGCCCCCTCCACTGGGCTCCTGACTCTTTCTGCAGCCTTTCTACTGCTACTTCTCGGTTCCTTCCTATCGCTGTCTTTCAGCCACACCCCTGATCTTATGGTAGGTATGGTTTAACACCTATCCTTCTCGGATAAGGGCAGAAAATATCGCAGGTCCTGTGTGCAAGTTGCGCCCTTTAAAGATCCCTTGGTGGTCCAGTATCGATAAGAGTAGGCTTCAGCCGCCACCCGGACAAAATTCAACATTAATAGCATTTAATCGTTTCATTTATCATCATCATCATCATCGAGTGCCAGATCTGCGACAGACATCGGCGAACGTAGTTCTCCATTCATTTCTTTTCTCGGATGCTCTTAAAAAAGCTATGTTTCCCTGATCTTTCCCTGTCACCCACTTGTTCAAGTTCCCCAAGTAGGTTGCTTTGGGCCTTCCCCTGCCTCGCTTGCCCTCAATCTTGCCAGTGAGAGCTAGATGTTCAAGACCCTTATGTCTATTCAGGTGTCCTGAATTTCATTTATACTTGTAGAAAATAAATGTTTAGAACTTATGATACAGCTATCCATCTAAATAGTCAGTGTAAGATTAATGTAAGATGATTTATCTTGCTTTAGTGTTCGAACATCTCCTTATAAGAGTGTGGAAACAGAATATAACGTCCGCTTAATTGGTCTTGGGCTTTTTAATTATTTTTTTTGGTCATTGTTTTAGGAGGGGGGGGGGCGGTGTTGTTGTAGTTGCTTTTGTTGTTTGTTGGTGTTTTTTTGTCTTTTTTTGTGGTGGTGGTGGTGGTTTTTTCTTCTCTTTTTCTTTTTTTTTG
>NW_004798278.1:41805-53433 GCF_000002075.1 Aplysia californica | reverse complement strand
AGAGAGAGAGAGAGAGAGAGAGAGAGAGAGATGTGGGGAGACTTTTCCAGCGCAACCCAGATATTTGGTTATTACCTACATGGAAAACCCTTGAAGACAAAGAACTATAATTCTAAAGTCAAAACAAGACAACAAGATACGTACTTCCTCCTTCCTTCAAAAATAAAGAAAGAAGGAAAGAAAGAAAGAAAGAAAGAAAGAAAGAAAGAAAGAAAGAAAGAAAGAAAGAAAGAAAGAAAGAAAGAAAGAAAAGAAAGAAAGAAAGAAAGAAAGAAAGAAAGAAAAATCGAGTATATTCACAGTTGTAAGAAACAGAGCTGAGAACAGAATGTCATACTTAAACAAAACAACTGACAGTCCACAATAATCACGATTTACACAATGCCAACTCATGAATTACTTTAAGAGAAAAGAAAAACCAACATCTTTACTCAGTGCAATATTTTTGGACTAGGATTATCATGTTTTGTTCAAAGACATATTTATGGCACCATTGATCAAAGAGGTGTGCCATATCAACTTAATTTCTTATCTTCAGACTATGTGAAACTGTTTTTCAACCATCAGAATGTGCTACACCACAATTAATACTGACGTATGAATAACGGGAAGGTGCTCAAAATGATTCGGCTCGTTGCCTCACAGTTTTGGAGTTCTTTCTTCACAACATTCATCATAGAGATAAACACTAAACATCTTAGGGAAGTGTGCAAGTTGCGCACGTTAAAGATCCCTTTGTGGTCCAAAATCGATAAGAATAGGCTTCGGCCGCTACCCGGGTGAAATTCAAAATTTCCTACCAAATAAAAATGTTTAATGTGTCTCGTTTGCTCATATGAACTAATACAGCATGACCTAATACAGTTACCGAAACAAAAACAAAAAAACAAAAAATGAGATAAAAACATCTTAGATGAGGAGATGATTGAACAATGATTTGAGCTCACCATATTTAAGCAGGGTGGTCAGGGTATCGTTCAGCGCGTAAGCGATCGCCCAAACCGCGTCATAGGCCTCAGGTGACCGATGTTCTGCGTACAGCAGCCAGTCCCGGTTGAAATACGTGCTATCTGGTCCGAACATGTGTCGGTACTCTTTGGGAATATCATCCTTCACGGCTCTGAGAATGGTAAACATATCGCATAAAAATTATTATTATTATTATTATTATTATTATTATTATTATTATTATTATTATTATTATTATTATTATTAGCAGTATTATTTGATGATGATGATGATGATGATGATGATGATGATGATGATGATGATGATGATGATGATGATGATGATGATGATCATGATGATGATTATTATTATATCATCCTCCTCATCATCATCATCATCACCACCACCATCATCAAATGAAGAAGAAGAAGAAGAAGAAGAAGAAGAAGAAGAAGAAGAAGAAGAAGAAGAAGAAGAAGAAGAAGAAGAAGAAGAAGAAGAAGAAGAAGAAGAAGAAGAAGAAGAAGAAGAAGAAGAAGAAGAACAACAACAACAACAACAACAACAACAACAACAACAACAAGAAGAACAAGAAGAACAAGAAGAACAAGAAGAAGAAGAAGAAGACCAATGCTTGTCTACCTTTTTATAACCAGCTCCGACTTTTGCCACCTCTGAAAAGGCTTTAATTTTTGTAACCATCCAACTCTACGTATTTCCAAGCGTGACGTCAAATAACACCCCCCCCCCCCCCCCCTAATTACGAAACCGCCCAGTGATGAAGGATATTACCCAGGTTGGTTAGCGCTGGATTAGATTTTTAGAATATAAATAACAGAGAACTTGAGCTGATGGGTGACAGAAAAAGACTTGGAGAGTTTAGGGGTGTTTTACAGGGGGGGGGGGGTGTATTTCAATTGTTATTCATTTATCATTGTATTTATGTATTTATTTTATTTGTTTATTTTGTTTGTTTTGGGGTTGCTTTTTGTTTGTTTGTTTTTTGTTTGTTCTGTTGTTGGTGGTGGGGGGGGGGGTTTGGTTTGTTTGTTTGTTGTTGTTGTTTGTTTGTTTTTTTTTGTGTTGTTTTTTTTTTGGGGGGGGGGGGTCGACCAGTCGATCAGAGAAGGGGGGTCACATCGTGATCAGTGATGTCCGTTTCACACCTGGTGGCACTTGGAAAAGATGACTTAATTAATTGTCTCCCGTCGTGGTGGAATCAGGCGCTCGTCAATTTTTAGGCACGTGGAGTTATTGGTGTTATCTTTTAGCTTATTCAGCTGTCTTGTTATCAGTGAAATTTATAATACCCATCTATCTTGAATAGAAATCGAGATATTTGCGATTGAGGGAGGAAGGGTTGCCTGGCCTCAAAGGCAAAACTAGTGAGAAAATGGTAGAGGGGCAAAACAGAAATGGAGGAATAAAAAGAAGTGTATTTTTTTGGTTGGTGCGTATGTGCATGCCTTCACGTACATCAAGGATGTCAAGATCTGAAGTGGGTTTGAGGGGGGGGGGGGGGAGACACAAAGAGAGAGAGAGAGAGAAGGGGGGGGGGAGAGAGAGAGAAAGAGAAACAGAGACAGAGACAGAGACAGAGACAGAAACAGAGAGAGAGAGAGAGTAGGAGGGGGGGGGGGTAGTACTTAGGCAATCTACTTCCCTTTGTCTACCTCCCAGGCAAAGCTGTATTGCACACTCAGCTTTAAGATCACATTATGTAATGACGCAGAAAGCAATGGTCGGGGTAAACATGTTGTTGTGTATATGAAATGTTAATGGTGTCAGCTCGACAAGTGCACATGCACCAAAGTGTTCGTAGATGTAGATCAATGTACGTTTTTTGTGTGTGTGTTTGCACCAAAGTGTTCGTAGATGGAAATCTATGTACGGTGTTTATGAGTGTATTCATTCATGTGTGTGCATGGGTCAGTGGGTTTGAGCGCGTCTTTTGTGTGTGTGTGTGAGTGTGAGTGAGCGGGGAGTGAGAGTGAGAGAGAGAGATAAAGAGAGAGAGATATATATAGAGAGAAAGAGAGATAGAGAGAGAGGGTGTGTGTGTGTGTGAGCGTATGTGTGTGAGTGTGTGTATTTGTGTATGTGTGTGTGTATGTGTGTGTGTATGTGTGTGTGTGTGTTAGTGCTGAAAAAGTGTGCCAGTGGGTGTCGGAGCAAAAGGAAAAGCTCATGAAGGAGACACAGTGAAAAGATCTAATAAAAGGTGGTTGGCAGATATTATCTTTTGTTTAATTGGTTTTTACATATAGAGCGATTTGTTAATTATTATAATTTTGAAAGTAAACTATAAATAAATTGAAGGGTCGACTGATTTATAAAAGAAATAAGAAATACAGAAAGCAAGAAAAAAGAAAGTAGAAAATAATGACAAAGAATGAACAAAAAAAGAACGAAAGAAAGAAAAAGGATTTAAAAGGGTCATGAACAAGAAAGAAATACAGAAAGAAGAAAAACGATAACAAACAAAGAAACAAACAAACAAAAAGGAAAAGAAACAAAGAAATGCGGAAGAAGAGAGAAAAGAAGGATCCGTATCTCAGATTAGTAGATAGAATTCGTTCCAATAACTTACTCGTAGAGATTCTGTCCAGAGTACAGCTCTTTGTACCGTAAGGGGGACATTCCACGCACAGCTTTGTACTCAGGATCTCCCGAAACAGGAGCTGATCCAATGGTGAAATACTGACCAACCACCTGAGATTGAGAAAACAAGTTTTAGTTTTGAAGTAAAGTTTTGCGGCGCTCACACGACTTCGCACGTTTCATGGTATGCGTAGAGTTGAGTGCCTTTTTTACGGTTTCAGATTTAAAAAAGAAAAACACAGAATTAAAAATGACGTATGAATAACTAAGTGAAACTTTTTTTTCAGTGTGCTCCAAAATAGTGCACTTTTGAGCATTGTTGAATAGCAAAAATACTCGTCCACACGGAGTTAATAAACTCAGAAACGACAGAACAACCCCAGAATTATGAGTACTTTCAGACATTCATCATAATTATATTGATATAATGCATATTTTCGACCTGCTGTTCAGATGTACGAAGCCCAAAATTTTGAGGAAAAAATGTTTTTACTGCAGTTTCTTAATTTGTGACATTCGTTGCATTTCGAGAAATATGGATTTGAAATTCAAATGTTAAATCTTAAAAAAGCAAGAAAAGATACAATAGTACGTAAGTGCAAGAGTCAAACCGTTTCTTGTTGGGTTTTTTGTTATTTTTTGTTGGAGGGGGGGGGGTAATCGTCTCCTAAAAAACGCGCTTTATGGGTTGAAAACAGTTAAACGACTCACCGATGGTACAATAGTATTACATCATCAATGTACTGTGCTTCTATGTCACGGCGCGATGGAATCAGGCGCTCGTCAATTTAGGGGGATATAAAGTTTTTGATATTATCTTTACGAACCGTTTCATCTGTCTTGCTCATGCCGAAAAAAAACATGTCTTGATTAGAATTCGAGATATTTGCTATTGAAGGAGTTGGGTTCGTCTGAATCAGAGGTAAAATTCTCGTTAAAAAATAGCCGCCAACGTTTTACGACCTCCAAAGCTTGGATGTCCTTGGGAACTGCAAATTTACAATTGTTGTGCCTTTGGTCAATGTTTGTAAGTAAATTCCACCCAGAAATGTGTTTTAAAATGGACATAAAAAGTGTCGAGCCAAAAAAATGTATACATATTCGAGAAGAAAAATGCCCGACGGCCAAATAAATGCAAGTTTCTATTATTCCATTATTTTGACGAGCACCTGATTTCACCACGATGCCTCACATATACTATTGTATAATATTGCATTCATTCTCACCTGTCGTATTTTGTGCGGGGTGCAGTTGGGATCTTCGCCCGTAAAGTTCATCCAATAGCGGTCGAAAAATGAGGGTAGCACCCATACCATTTTCTTGTACCAGGCTTTTTCGGGAGGACCTGTGTCCGAGTCGTAGACCTGAGAGCGGTAAATCATCATCATCATAGCTATTTTATAGTCGAAAAACTATGTGGAGACTAAGATATCGTTAGAAAAAAAAATATTCTATGAATATCTTGAAAATGACTCTGAATTATCTAACAATTTTTACAGAGCAGATAGAACATTTGGTTTCTGACTCCATGGTCTTAGTCACCCAAAAGGACTAAAAATGCAGGATTGAATGTTGTAATTATTATGTAGTAATATATCAATGAGCGACACCGTAATGGACGACTTACAGCACACATCACTCGACGAGCTTCATCCTCATAGAAAGAACCCAGGACAATACGTGCATCTTTTTTCTGCAAAGAAAAATAAGCATAAATACAGAAATAGGAAAGGGAAATACTCCGTTTAAGTCTATTAAATGTATACCTGAAACGTCACTTGCGAAGTACGCTTGTAGTGATATAACTAATGGTGTCAAATAATAACAGTATTTTTAAACAAAATACAGACTTCATCTGATCTGTATTTTCTCCTTTCTAATTTAGAAGAAGCAAACGTTTCTTGGGGAAGTGAAAGAGGGGGGGGGGGTAGGGATATAAACGCAAGGAAAATGAACAGATTGTGAGAAAGAAAGAGGAGAGGAAGGGATAGGAATAGAAAATAGGCAGACCGTAAAGTTGGGAAATATGATGTTATCACCCTTTAAAAAGTTATTCATGTATAAAAATCGAAAACTAGAAAACATTTGGTAAAAAGTTGGAAATAAAGCACTCACCTTGAAAAAAGGGTAATATAAAAGTAGAAAAGGGAATATACTCTGTAAAGAGGCGAAAAGTAGTCACCTTGAAATAAAGTTGTATAAAAACAGAAAAAGAGAAAAATATCCTCAAAAAGGGAAAAAGAACTCACTCTGAAAAAAAGTATTGCTTAGAAATAGAACAGGAAAAATATGTAAAGAAGGAAAAAGTACTCATCATGGAAAAAGGTTGCATAAAAATAGAAAAGAAGACAATACTGTGTTTTAAAAAAAAGGGGGGGGGGATATTCAGCTTGGGAAAAAACGTTGCTTAGAAATAGAAAAAAAAAGAGAAAAAAATTGTGTAAGCAAAAGAAAAAGTACCCATCTTTGAAAAAAAGATTGTATAAAAATAGAATAGGGGAAAACGTTGCTTAGAAATAGAAAAAAAAGAGGGGAAAATGTAAAGAAGAAAAAAAGTACTCATCCAGGTTTTTTTTTAAAGTTGTATTTTAAAAAATGTTATATAAAAAGGGAGGGGGGGTATTCACCTTGGAAAAAAAATTGCTTAGAAATAGAAAAAGAGAAAAAAAAATCTGTACAGAGGAGGAACAGTACTCACCCTCAGAGTTTCCACCTTCAGTTTGAGATCTGAGTTGGTAATGAGCATCTCGTCCTTGACCTCAAAACCCTCGTTCTGAAGATCTCTCTGCACCTCCTCAAAGAGCTGAGGACGTAAGGAGGTAAAAGTTGATCAAAGTGCCATAGACAGGTTAGTTGGTTACCTAAAATATTTAGACTTAAAATAGTATCAAAATCCTTTCAATATGTTACTAAGAAAAAGTTAAATGTGTGTAAACTTATTTTTTTCGCCCACTCCTGCCCACCCAGCAGTAATGGGTAACTGACTTCGAGTTGGGAAAGTAGAGGCGGTTTAGAGGAACTGGCCACCCTACCACTATAATATGCTGAAGTCCAGGAAGTTGTCTCACTAACGAGGCAATTCCCAATGTCCGGATTGGATGCGGGAACAACTTTACTTTTTACTACTTTTTGGCCTTTTCACCCCTTTTCTCAAAAATGGCTTTGCCGACAACTGGGACCTTTCTGCAGGCATCCACCCAAATAGAGAAACAACGATACGATAAGCAGTTTTATCAGAGGCAGTTATACAGAAACATCAGCAGAAACTACAGCAACCACAAAACTAACTACAACACCGTAAACAAAACTCATTCAATGGTTCCGGGTTCGAATCCCGGTAACGACCAAACATTTTCTTCTTTAAATTTGTCTCCTTTCACCTCCATTCCTGCTCTCCAGCAATGTTCTGTCGTCTGCTTTCGTCTCCGCTTTCTGCCCCCACCCCTCGCCTCCTTTGCCCCCTCCTTTGGGCTCCAGACTCTTTCTGCAGCCTCTCTACTGCTACTCCTTGGCTCCTTCTTACTTCTCTCTTTCAGCCACACCCCTAGGTAAGAGGTAGGTCAGATCTACACTTAGCCTTCTCGGACAAAATATCGGAGGTCGCGTGTGCAAGTTGTGCACGCTAAGGATCCCTTGTTGGTCTAAAATCGATAAGTGCAGGCTTCGGCCCCCAACCTGGCAATATTCAAATAAAAATTCCACACGCTCAATTGAAGTTATGCAGTTGCGAGCGCCAGACAACACTTACAAAAAACAACAACAACAACTGAAGCAGAAACACGATCATAGCAACAGCAAACAACAATAAGATCAAAACACAGGAATTGAACTCGGGTCTTCTGCTTGCGATAGCGAAGCGCCTAACCACTACACACCAGAAACCGTTCCCCAAACACGTGCAAAATAAAAAGAAAACTGAGCTCTTTAAATCCTCGTATGTTTATAGTTGGCTAGGTGTGCAATTAGAAAGATGGATGGATGGATGGATGGATGGATGGATGGATGGATGGATGGATGGATGGATGGATGGATGGATGGATGGATGGATGGATGGATGAAGTAAATAGCAAACGAACCGAAGAGAAAAGCTTGAAGTCTCGGTATATGACTAAGACTCGTGTCCAGTTGAAGACCCTGAGGAGTTCTACGCGTGCGTGAGTACGATTCTGCTCCGGAGTCATCACGCGGAAGAACGCGGGGAACAAGTCCTGATTGGACAGGTGAGGAGAGACTGCTGAATACGATATCTGTGGAAAAGACAAAAGCAGAAAACATGGGATTTATTCAACAATGACAGCAACACTAACAAAACATCGCGAAGAGGCAGTAGAAGCAGGAGTAAAGAAGCAACAACAGCAGCAACAACAGCAACAAAAACGCTATTTTAAAAAAAACAATGAAAAAGAATTCGAAGCAGGAGCAAAGAAGCAACAACAAACAGAAAAAATAACAACAACGACAAAAACGGAAACAACCACAGCAGCAACAACAACAACAACAACAATACCAAAAACAACAACAGCGCTCACCTGCAGCATTTTCCAGAGGTTGCTGACCGCTGCAGTGGCCTCAGTCACGTGGGAGCAGGTCCCTCCCAGCGCCATGATTGAGGTCCTGTTAGGGTTGTATACCTCTTTGTAGAAAGCGTCCAGCCCTCGAGCCTCGGAACACTGGAAGAGAGAAGAGACAGAAAGAAATTAAATTTAGTTTAGTTTATTTCGTTTAGTTTAGTTTAGTTTAGTTTAGTTTAGCTTAGTTTAGCTTAGTTTTGTTTAGTTTAGTTTAGTTTAGTTTAGTTTAGTTTAGTTTAGTTTAGTTTAGTTTAGTTTAGTTTAGTTTAGTTTAGTTTAGTTTAGTTAGGCCACATTTTACAGGTAAGTGTTGAATATCTGAAGTGTTATTAAAGAGTTACATGCATAGAAAAGAAGGAGGAGATATTATGATATAGCTGTTTGAAAGAAAAAAAGGAGTAAACCATACCAGAAACATCCGCCAACCATCCATTTGGAGCACAGAAAGCAGAAAAAGGAAGGAAAATGGAAGCAGTGGAAGAAATGTTGTACATGTACTGTTCGCAATCTTAGAATTACAAAGTTCTATCTGACTTTTGGCCGTTTTGAGTTACTTATACCATGATGTCTGAAATTAAATGTTCTATCAAAACCGTAAGATTACTCGGAGTCGTTATCAAGATATTTAAAGATATTAATGTTTTAAAAAGCTTGACCTATTCTTACACTCAAAATGTATTTGACGTCAAATTTCTCAAAAATAGTCACTGATCAGATAGAACTGTGTAATTGTAAGTTAGTGATTTACTGTACTTTGAAAGGGATATAAAACGAAACTGGGGGAAATGAACTTACGTTCGTGTCGTAGGCGTTTATCTGTAGCCTGTAGTTGGGCAAGATGCTGGGGTCCTCGTTGATGTGCTTGACCGCCAACAGCGCCGCTGGCAAGTAGGACTGGCCGGCCGGGTACGGCCCACTCATAGCAAACAGACCAATCACGTGCAGGGTCACTGGGGCTGGGCTCGAAGTCTTTCGTGGGACTCTCGAACTGGTTTTGGAGACGATTTGCTGATGAGGCCTGTCCTGTCTTGAAATGTCACTTTTCAGATTGGAACCGTGTTCGTTCGCCTGTAGACCATGGTGCGCTACTTGTTCCACCAGAAGAAGAGATATTGTGCAGAGCCAAGGGGAAATTTTCCTGAAGCCCGACATTGTGCTTTATCTCAATATGTACGCAAATTCCGGTTTTCCCACAACGCTTGAAGACGAGCTGTTTTGAGTTTTGAAAAAAGAAGAAGTACAACTTTATTATTCATAAAGATTTTCTTGTTCTTTTTTTCTCTTTATATCATACTTTAAAAGGCAGACAATAACATATATAGTATGGGCTGAAAAGACGGACTTTTAAAATCTCGGTATTGTCAGATAAACAAATTATGTCGCGTGTTGAAAGAGGCGTTAAAGATAACCCCAACCAACTCATTTGTTGAAAAAAAATAGACAAATAAACAAACAGGGGACTCTATTTGCTGGAATACGGAGCAGAGGACCCTGCTTCGAATCATCAACAAGTGGGTGTTCTGATCTTGAAATCGGGTCGTTTTGTGGAGTTTTCAAGGTTCTGAACCAATTTGGCTCCGCCTTATCGGAGATGGACTTTAATTTGGTGACCCCTTACGATCTTAGATAACCTAACTGTGTTTAAATGGGTGTTCAATCCATACACGGCTTACTTTCAATAAAAAAAACAAATTATACTCGGTGCACGGTCATATTTTGACCTTATGCAGTTGTGAGCGCAGTAAACCTCTTACTAAAACTTTTAAAAAACTCTCTGTCTCGGGGTTAGGCTTCCGACCGGGTCGCATCCGTAGAGTTGCAATCCGTGTCCTGTGTTTAGGCCAGACCTTACTCCCCTTGACACTCAAGTGTCTGGTGACGACTGTATCTAGCTCCTGTCTGACATTCTGTGTCGTATCTACGTTATCCAAATGTTCGCAAGACCAAAAAAAAAAAAAAAAACACATTCGTGTGTGTGGGAGGGGGGAGAGGGGGGAGGTTAGAAGACGTCACTAAGAGGCCCCACCTCTTTTCTTTCCCTCTGATCTTCCTGCCTGCCTGTCTCACTTTTTTCTCTTCACACAAAAAAACATGATTATTATGTAGATGTACTGCTCACCACCCAAACAAAGAGGGGAAAATGAACAAATAAACAAACGCTTTCGTTATCCATATGCTAGCCACGTGTATATTAGAACTAAAATAGTTCTATCTTTGTTATGGGTATACTTTTTCCTCAGGAAACAAAAGTTTTCAGTCATAGTCCTGACCCATCGGCCATCCACAACAGGATGGCTTGTCACTGTGGTGTGAAAGATTCGGAACAGGATGTCTAGTTTTAAAGTAAATGAATCAAAATAGGATGCCAGGTCACTATGATGATAATGGTTAAAACAGGATGTCTGGTTACTATGGTGTTAAATTAAATGAATCAAAACGAATATCTGGTTACTATGGTGTTAAAGGATCAGAACAGTGTGGCTCATTACTGTGGTGTAAAGCATCGGAACAGGATGTCTAGTTTTAAAGTAAATGAATCATGTATTGTATCCAAAACAGGATCTGTGGTCACTATGGTGATATATTGTTAAAACAGGAAGTCTGGTTACTATGGTGTTAAAGGATCAAAACAGGATGCTTGGTAACTATGGTGTTACAGTTATTAATGAATCAAAGCAAGGTCTCTGGTTACTAAGGTGTTAAAATTCATGAATCTGGACAAGATGCGTTACTATTGTTTTAGGATCAAAATAGGATGGCAGGCTACTATGGTGTTAAAAAATCAAAGTGGGGCTCTCGTGGCCTATAGGTTAAAGTGTTGGTCTCTCATTCACAGGTCCCGGGTTCGAATCCGAGTAGCGACCGAAACATTTTCTCCTCTAAAATTGTTTCCTTTCACCTCCTTCCCTGCTCTTTAGCAATGTTCTGTCGTCTGCTTTCGTCTCCTCTTTCTGTCTCCACCCCGTCACCTCCTTTACCCCCTCCTCTGAGCTCCTGACTCTTTCTGTAGCCTTTTTACTGCTTTTCCTTGGCTCCTTCTTACTGCTGTCTTTCAATCACATCCCTGATCTTCTGGTAGGAAAGGTATACACCCTGCCTACTTGGTAGTCTCTTGGTAATCTAAAATCAATAAGAGTAGGCTTCGGCCGCCACCTGGGCAAAATTCAAAATTTCCTACAAACTGAAAAAGTATAATGTGTCCCGCGCGCTCATATGACCTTATGCTGTTGCGAGTGCCGTAAAACACTTACCCAAAAAAAATCAAAACAGGATGCCTGGTTACTATGGTGATAATGGTTAAAACAGAATGTCTGGTTTCTATGGCGTTAAAGTTAATGAATCAAAACAGGATATCTGGTTACTATGGTGTCCAACACTCCCCCAAAGGGAAACCGTGATCTGGCTAAAACGTGTAAATTTGGGATAAAGGCAAATATACAGATACAACAGAAGGATAGAGAGAGAGAGGGAAGAGAGAGAGAGAGAGAGAGAGAGAGAGAGAGAGAGA
>NW_004798278.1:37853-40490 GCF_000002075.1 Aplysia californica | reverse complement strand
CCCCCTTCCCTCTCCTTTCTCAACACTTCATTCGCCACCCATCATTCAACCACCACACTCCCTTTGTTGCCAAAGTTAGCAATACCGATACCTCATTTGCTAAATTCGCATTGGCTGAGATGCTGCCACCGCTGACTGTTGAGCTCTCTAAGGTTGCTATAACTACTAAAAACTGCAGAAACTTGAACTTCATCAAATTTGATACAACATTTTCATTAAATAATTTAAATCTGATATGTTTATATTTTGTGGTTTTATCATTTGTATACGTCACGACCAATCATTTGAGATGTATTCCAAATGACTATTTTTTGCGAAATAATAATAAATTATTATACGTTTGTTGATAGAAAGTATTGCAGCAATAATTATGCAAGCACCTGGTTTTCTTTTAATCTTCTGGTCTTATTTATGCACACTTAGATATCTTTTTAAAATCATTTTCTGTAGGTAATTAGTTTGGAGGGTTTTTTTCTGGACTCAATCCACCCAGTTCGAGAGACTGAAGGAAAAAATAAAAGACAGTTTGGGAGTGCACAGTCTTGCAAACACAACAGTGGTCTCCGGGAGATCAGTTCAGAGCCGCTATCGTTATGAGGTCGAGAGTGTTGGCGACTATTGGGGCTGTCGGTTGATAAAGGAGAGTAACGTATCAAAACTTCTAAATACAAACAAGTCTCGTTTCCTTAAAATCGCACAGCACTAAAGTGAAAGCCGGACCTGTTAGCGGTGAAATAAAAATTGGACGCACGTAGCTTGGACCTGGCATTTGGTTTTGTGGAATGAATTCCAAACCAAAGAATTCTAGGGTAAAGAACACCGAGACATGGTTATCCAGTAAGTGAGGAACACTTAGGACAAGAAGAAGATATCAGAAAGTCGTCCAGCAAACCGCTGTAAGGACAACGGATAAACTGAACTAATGGCTTACGAAGATCTCTTGTTTAGAATTATCTGTGGCACATGACACCACTAAGACACACCTTCATCATCATTTGCCTCTTTCACCCTGGTATTGGGTACAGGCTTTCAAGAAGGAATATCGCTACTTCAGAATTACAAAATTCTATCTGCTCAGTATTTAGTTTTGAGAAACCTGACGTCAAAATGTCTGAGTTTAACAACATGTCAAGCTTTTTCTAATGCAATTTTTCAAATATTTTGATAAGGACTCTGAATAATCTTACGATTTTGATAGAGCAGATAACGCATTTGATTTCTGACCTCATAGTTATAGTAACTCAAAAGGGCCAAAAATGTCAGACAGAATTTTGTTATTTTGAGGTAGAGATACTGACTCGCTGTCATCGAAGTTTAATCTCATGAAGTAGGGCAAGGAAAAAAGATACTCGCTGCCAAGAGTGCCTGCAGCCACAGAAAACATACCATGTCCTCAGTCCCTGCAAGGTGTAACTTTTGTTTTTTAATATAGGTGTATTTTACGCCCTCGTTGATGCATTTTAGTTGCAAGGTACCCCTTGCTGAGAAGATGTACTTGGCGGTACGACAGAGTGCTCGAAGAGGTGGTTCTTACAATCTTCTGTACCCTTGATACCAACCCTGACAGCGGAACAGCTTCAGTTCAGATATTTCCCCCAGCAGGAAAGAAGAAGAAATGGGTTGGAATAAAGCAATGCGTTTTCCTCTCAAGGAGTAAAAGCTTTCTGGGGTCCGCAAAGGATTGTAAACTAACTACAAATCTCCCAGAATGTCGGAACTACCCTGCCAGGATCAAGAGAACATGTTTCAAACCAAATATCGTTCCCTGGTCAGAGACAAATACCAAAATTTTCTGGTCGAGCTACCTGTTCACTGCTAAAGTAGGATACATGCACAAGCTCAGTTCATCCAATATCATCTACTTAAAGAGACACTAAGCACCCATATCCAAATGCTATTCAAGCCTCACAACATCAGTCCAAGTTGGTGAAAATATGAAAATCTCTCAAAACCACCTCAAGGAGAGGATTATAACTCCAACAACATGCCAGTCGAACTGAATGGGGGTGCCACCGTTTGTTCCTGTCTTATCTTTCAAACTGCTGGCGCAAATCGGCAACAAATGACGTTAGAAAAGAGTGGCAGCCATCAAGCGCGTTTCAGAAATGGCAGAGAAAAGTTCAAAAGTTCGAGCTGGCTTTAAACTAAACAATTAAAATTAGGACTTTAATAAAAATAGAACAGAAAACCAGTTTAGGGAAAATCCCAGCTTCAGCCGGACCTCCCGAAATGAAGAAAAAAAAATTCCGTCAGGGTTCGATTCTCGGCAAATAACAGGAAAGAAGAATTTCAAAAGCAGCAAAAGAAGAGTCATGACCCGGGTGTGGCGTGGTCCCCCTTAGGATGTCAGATAGTAGAGGCCAAAGGAGGTTCTTCCGCTATAGGTTAGTTGACCGCTTGCCCAACCAGGGTCTTTTTCCCACGCAGTCTATAAATAACACATATGCGTGTGTGAGTGGGTGACTGAGTTAGTGCCTGTGTGTGAATGCGTGTGTGTGTATGTGTGTGTGTGTGCAAGAGTGTATGTTTGAGAGTGTGTATGTGTGTGTATGTGTGTGTATGTGTGTGTGTGTGTGTGTGTGTGTGTGTGTGTGTGTGTGTGTGTGCGTGCGTGAATGCGTGGGTGCTACTGTATGT
>NW_004798278.1:27570-37027 GCF_000002075.1 Aplysia californica | reverse complement strand
ATTATTATTAACACAATCAACGAGCTTCTCTTTGCCCTCACTAAGGGAGAACTACAAGACCCTCCAAAAAAATTAAAATTTAAACAAAGGAACAAAAGCTGCAAAGATCTCAACAGGAAGATCATAGCAAAAAACCAACAACAGAGTCGATGATAATTATCAAAACCCCAATTCCACAAATATTGCAGTCGACAACAGCAAAATCAAGCTAGTAAACCAGTTATAATACATAGGACGTGTTCACCCAAAAGGGAAAAAAGGGATAGGGGAATAAAAACCAGAATTTAAAAATGCCGACAATGTGGCCTATCAACTTGCTATCTCAGAATTGAAGTGTTCGATCTGACATTTTTTGCCGCTTTGAGTTACTAAGACCATGGGTTCAGAAAGAAAATGCTCTAACTGCTCTCTAAAAATCTTAAGAATATTCGGAATCGTTATCAAGATATCCAAAGAATTGCAATCGAAAAAGTTTGATACATTGCGAAACGCAAAAATTTTGACGCCAAATTTATCAAAACCAGGCACTGAGCAGATAAAACTTTGTAATTCTGTTATAGCGAACTAGCACCCTTACTTTCACTTCCCAATATCTTAACGGAAACAGAGTGCCAACTAATTAAAGAGACTTTCATGCCGACATTGTGCTATCAAGCCCTAATAGAGACAATAGCCAAGAGATACCAAAACAAAATTTTAACCAACGCCTGTGAAATGAGATGCCTTAGAAAAAACTCTGAACATTACAATAAGAGAAAGGATGAGAACCTAGACTATCACTGACCAAATTGCCTCAACTACCTGCTTACAATAGGTACATAGATAAACAACAAATTAAAGTAAGCAAAAAGAAACATGGGTAAATGATCAGTGTCAAGAACGAATGAAAACGAAAGAAATAGTGCCAAGAAATAGAGAAGAATTAAAACAAAGATAAACACATGCATACCGAAATCTAAGAAGTAAGAAGGGGGGGTGATGCTTAAATGCAGGTTGCATTAGATAGATCAAAAGGAGAAGAATTTTTAATAGACAAAAGGGATGTTTTAAATAGATGTACCGAATACATAGAGAAGAACAACGAATCAAATAATGGTTTGGGCTTCTAGAAAGACTCCCACCAGACAGTACAGCAGCGAGAGCATTCAATCAGAAATCAGGCGGAACAGAATGGACAGGCCCAGGAAAAGCTGGAAAGCCGGAGGGGGGGGGGGGTGTCATCTATCTATATTATATTTGTGAAAGTTCGTCATTTTGGTCGCCTAAAACTTCCGAACGACTTAACTTTCGAACCTGAACAAATTAACCTTGGTTCAGAATCATTTTAAGGGTGCACAGTTTTATATTAAGGAATCTGAAGTCACTGTAGTTTAATTTTCAGTTTTTCATTAGTTTTGTTTAGATCTAATCTTGGGAAAGTCCGTCTTCTAACACGCCATTGTTAACAAGTGAGGCTTCCGTTCACATGCGATGCGCACTGTCCCTTCAATGACTTGACGATCGATCCTTTATCGAACGGGGTACCTAGCTTGTAGAAACAATCTTCCAAAACTACATAACCGTTCAACAGGCGATACAACAAACAAGAACCAAACGTTTGCTTTTCCCATCGATACTGCAAGGCGACATGGGCCAGAACAAAAAAAAAAGGAAATAAAGACTAACTTTCGTTTGCTTATTTTAGTAAAGAGAAGCACATCGCCAAATAATGGGGAAAGGGGGACAGAAAAGATGAGGGACCTACTAGTGAAGCCCTTAACAGAATAATAATAATAATAATAATAATAATAATAATAATAATAATAATAATAATAATAATAATAATAATAATAATAATAATAATAATAATAATAATAATAATAATAATAATAATAATAATAATAATATTTATAATAATAATAATAATAATAATAATGATAATAATAATGAGAAGAAGAAGAAGAAGAAGAAGAAGAAGAAGAAGAAGAAGAAGAAGAAGAAGAAGAAGAAGAAGAAGAAGAAGAAGAAGAAGAAGAAGAAGAAGAAGAAGAAGAAGAAGAAGAAGAAGAAGAAGAACAACAACAACAACAACAACAACAACAACAACAACAACAACAACAACAACAACAACAACAACAACAACAACAACAATAATAATAAAGAAAAATAACATTTAAGCCAAGCATTTCAATTTTCTTCTTTTTTTTTAATGCTCAGTGTCAATAAAGATATCCCTTTCTTTGAAAAAAAAAAAATTGACATGTGTGAACGAAAAACATAGTATTATTATTATACATGTATATAAAAAAATAAATATTATAAGAAAATTAGTCACGCAGTGAGCCTGGCATTACGTTCACTTAAAATATAGAATGGAAACTTGATTGATTATATATACAATAAAACATAAGATAAAACATTCGTTCTCTATTGATGGGATGACATTTCTGTTCTCTCTCTCTCCCTCTCTCTCTCTCTCTCTCTCTCTCTCTCTCTCTCTCTCTCTCTCTCTCTCATTCTCACACGTTATTTCTTCAGTCTCATCGTCGGACGAATGTATGCATATATAAAAGTTCATCGTCATGACAGGTATGCATTTGCGAAAAAGTTTTGTTTCAGTTTGGGTGAGGGGGGGTGAATGGTAGGGGCACACCTCATCAAATATGGGAATTTGTTCTATACATGAGGACCAAAGAAGAAAAAGGAAAGCTCGCCGTATGTTTTGTAATTTAGTTTTGGGGTTCAAAGAATTAGATTGTCTGAGGCTGATTTAAGGGCTCTGTGTGGATGATATAATTCCAGGAATTGCTTTTGATAGATAGATACAGTATAATTCAGACATTCAAATCAGAAAACGGTAGTTTTGTATTTGGTCCTTTCTTTAACTGGCAGCCAGTGTAGTTGTTCCAGAATCAGTGTTACGTGCGCTGATTTCTTTTGTTTCATTATCAATTTTGCTGCTTGATTTTGGAGTACTTGTAACTTTGACAGTTTTTCAAAGCAGATAGAACAGCATAGCAGTAATCTAATTTCGATAAAAATCAGTGTTGTTATTAATGTCTTGGTAGCTGCTATAATTAAATAATCCCGTACATTAACAATTTCTTAAAGATGAAAATAGATGCTTTAGCTGAGCTGGCTAATAGTGGAGACCTAGTTTTGAACGAATTATTGAAGTCAATTTGTAGTTCTGGGAGATGTCTAATCAGAGCAGATATCAAACCACATGTACGACTAAACAAATTAATAAACGACTCACGTTAATAAGAGAACAGGCAGTCTACTATACAGTTCACATCTTCAAACAAAATGAAATGAAATTACAATGTTCGCAAACAGTGAATAGCAACACTGATAAACCAAAACTAAAACAAAAACAAAAAAAGCGTCCAACTTACGAGATAATGCCTCCGCTGAATACGAAAGTCAGATTGCTTGGAGGCTAGGGTGTCCGTGGTATCTTATGCGCATCCAAAAAATGCGTCACAAGAAGTGGGGATGATAAGAGGAAAAGACAAGCCGGATTTGCGCTAGCTTCCATTCAGAGTACTTAACTTAGAAAAGCCAATTGGAGACAAAAGGCGCGAAGAAGTGAAGAAGTTATGGATAAGAGGGTTGCTCGAGGTCACTCGAGGAGAAGGGCGAGAGGTCCGGGGGTATGACGTGAGTGGATGTTTGCAAAGTGTGCTATATACAGGGAAGTGAAACGGGGAGATGGCAGATGCGGAGATATGGGGGGATATTAAAGATAGAATAGGGCGACGCGAAGGGCGGTTGGGGCGTGTTTGGGGGGAGGGGGGGGACGGCGATGTTTGTTGGAGCTTTTCTGCTTTTCTTTGGGGGGGGGGGGCAGCGAAGTAGGGGTGATTATTGCGTGTTTTGGTTGTTTTTATCTCTTGAACTTTGGTTAAGAAGTACTATTATCAAATGTGTCCCGACGCAGTGGAGTCACGCGCTCGTCAAATTTTTGGTATCCTCTTAAAGCTTGTTCATATGTTTTGCTTTCGATGAAAAAAAAAGTACCTATGTCTCTTAAACAGAATTCGGGGTATTTTCAATTGAAGGAAATGGGGGTCACCTGGTCTCAAAGGCAAAATAAGAGAGAAAATGGCACCAAAGTTTGGAGATTTCAATAGCTTGAGAGTCCTTGAAAACTAAAAATGTACGGGTTTTTGTGCCATTAATCTACGTTTTTCAATGACATGATCTTAGATATTTCAGAAATGTGTTCTCAAATTTACATCAAATAGACTAAAAATCAAGAATTTGTTTGCTAAACAGCTATAAAATGCCGGTTACTTCAATTTCATTATTTTGACGAGCGCCTGATTTCACCAGGATGCCCAACAAATGGTTTACGCTTACGTAAATTTGGACCGTCTCTTGATTATTTTCTTCCTGGTTTCCATCATTTGCGTATTTGTTCATTCGTTTGTTTCCTTTCTTTCCAAATACAACTGACACTCACAGTATGGTTTTTTTAAAAATAAAAACAACTGAGTTGGAAAAAGACGTTAAACACGCCTAATACATTAAGACAGTTATTCATGATTTAAGGTGCATAATCATCTACTCTGAGTTATTTATTTATTCATCTATTCATCTATTTATTTATTTATTTATTTATTTATTTATTTATTTATTTATTTATTTATTTATTTATTTATTTATTTATTTATTTATTTATTCATTAATCCATCCGCCTATCCATCCATCCATCCATCCGTCCATCCCTCCATCTATTGATTCATTCATTTGTTCATTTACAATTTTCTATTTCTTCATTACTCCATTCATTCATTCTTTTATTCGTTCATTCATTCATCCATTCATTCATTCATTTTTTCTCTATTTACTTATTTACTGGTTTACATATTTACCCTTTTACTAGTGTATTCATTCATTCATTCATTCATTCATTCATTTATTATTCTTTCATTCATTCATTTGTTTAAATATGTATGTATGCATTATTTAGAGACTCTATTAAATGGGTGGATGTGGTCCTCCCTCCGACGTCTATGGACGATATAATAGCGAGCCACGATTTAGTAATGCCCAGCTGTTCCTCTGCCTGTTTGTGAAGTAAAACGTTCTGATCTACATGTCCAATACAGCCAGTCAGTATAGAACCAGTAAGAGACACAGTCATACAGGATATAGTTGGGCCATGAGCAGTGGCGGCTCGTGGTTTATAGAACTGACCGGCCATCATTCACATAGACTCCTTCTTCCTCCCCAACCCCCTTCCTTCACAAGACACACACACAAACACACACACACACACACACACACACACACACACACACACACACACACACACACACACACAAACGCATTCTCTCTCTCTCTCTCTCTCTCTCTCTCTCTCTCTCTCTCTCTCTCTCTCTCTCTCTCTCTCTCTCTCATTTTATACCCCTACTTTCGCCATCCCCACCCCCTCCCCCACTCACAAACTAACACCACTGTAAACATTTTAATATAATTTGAAAGAGCTGAAATATGGTAGTGTCAAGAAACAATATTATGATTAATGTATGATGGAAGTTACTGAGTTAATAGAAACTGACTTGAACGGCATAGAAAAAGAAACACTACTAGAGTCTATGCTAGAAAACAAACTGAAAGTGAGAAGCACAATAAACAGCTGGTCATGGCCTCCGGTACTTTTACTTTCTACACACCCACACACAATATCGACGTGCACTTGACCTGTAAATATGTAATAAGAACAGTACTGTATGATGGCAAAAAGTCAATTGATACTGTACCATGCAGATTAAGTCTACGATCAGATATTATAAAAAGCTGGACAAAGTTAGCACACAACAGTTTTCCATCATTATGTAATCAAACGTTCTTCATCGTACTTCTCAGTTCTCAGAACACTGTTGTAACAAAGTGGGCAAGTGTGTCAAATGCTTATTATAGAACTTGGTGTCTAGCTGGGGTGACGGTGGATAAGGGGAGGAAAGGGAGGGGGTAGGCCCATTGTTTTCGGCCCAGACTCTGACAGCCGAGAACCTGTCGCTCCTCGCTATAATTCTCCCTTCACTAGACGATTCCTCTTTTCGCCGGCTAGACTCATATGGGCCAGGTACGTTATTAGTGGGGAGAAAGCGATGAATAGTCACCGAACAGGAACTAAAGGTGGCTAAAAATTCAATAAACAAAAAAGATTAGAGCCATATTGGCAATAAATGTTTTGATGATAGTTAGAGAAAGGCTGAATGATAAGTACATGTATTGCTGATGAAATATTTCATGTCTCTGTCCTGCTCAAGACTCAAGACAGTCTCATTACCGATTTTGTAAGCAACACGGAGGCCGTCTTGGCAATCAAGGGATGTTATATTCGCTCTTAGTTGTCTTAGGGCAGTCAATGGATTTGTCCACCCGCAGTGTTCGTTTGTCCTCGTACGAAGTTCCGCGACGTGACGGCTTGACGAGGGACGATTTAAAGTTACGAGCCGGTGCCATAAACAAAGATGACGGAATGAGGCTCTGTCGCGACAAACAACAGTGAATCCCACTTGTCTATTTGAACGCCTTCAAATCAGCAAGGTGCTTTTTGAATATTGATACATGTTTATTCGGATTTACTTAAAACTGAATGAAAATCATCATCAGCAATAAATCTCTTGTCAACAGTCCAGCTGACAAAAATTTGACCGGCCCGCCCCTGGCCATGAGGAATAACTAAACAAAATGAAAGCAACAATCGACTCATGAATGGTGCAGAGAAAATTATTTTATGATTTCAAACACTTGGTTTGACTATCACTCAAAAAGGCGATACACTTGGAAAATCCCTGGAGATATACAATGTAATTTAAACATTTATAGACTTCATACTTAATATGAAAATGTTTTTTAAATGACCTAATATTGTCTAAATCATTTCCAAGAGTAGATTATAATAGTGACCATGTACTATGAGCCTGTCATGTGTAGGTCTGAGAAGCAGATAAAGTTGGTAGATGATCAAATGGAATAGGTTTATTGCCCCTGTCAACACTATTAGGTTATGTAAGAGGCGGGACCTCCGAGTTTAACGTCCATCTCCGAAAGGACCGAGCCATATGGGAAATTTGTGTAAAGTGCCTTTCCCAAGGACACAACATCGGAACGAGCTGAGGCTCGAACCCCCGAACCTTCAATCTCACGATTACGAGTCCGGTAGCCTAACCACTAGGCTACCGACGCCACCTAGGAGTGGGTAAAGATAAGGAAAAAGACAAGCGACTCGTAGAATGATTCAGAGAAAATGATTTCATATCACCCTAGAAAGCGATACACTTGGAAAAGCCCTGGGGGTATAATTAGAAACCAATAGACTTTATACTTATACTAAAAGGTGTTTGAAACGACACAAAGTCTTTATATCCTTTCCAAGAGCAGATCGTAATAGTGACCATGACATGGTCACTATCACAATGTACTGTGTACATATCATGTTTGTTTTGTTGTTGTTGTTTTGTTGTTTTTTTGTGTGGTTTTTTTTGGGTTTGTTTTGGGGTTTTTGGGGGGTGGTTAATAAGTGTTTTACGGCGCTCGCAACTGCATAAGGTCATATGAGCGCACGAGACACATTAAACATTCTCAGTTGGTAGCAAATTTTGAATTTTTACCAGGGAGGCGGCCGAAGTCTACTCTTATTGATTTTAGACCACCTAGGGATCCATAACGTGCGCGATTTTTCACACGGGACCCCCGAGATTTTTCTCCCGAGTCCGAGAAGGCTAAGTGTATATCTTTCCTACCAGAAGATCAGGGTGTGGCTGAAAGACAGCAGGAAGATGGAGCCACGGAGTAGCAGTACAAAGGCCGCAGAGAGAGTCAGGAGCCCAGAGGAGGGGGCAAAGGAATTGAGGAGGTGGGGGCAGAAAAAGGAGACAAAGGCAGACGACAGAACATTGCTAGAGAGCAGGAAATGAAGTGAATGGAGACAATTTTAGAGAATAAATTTTTCCGTCTCTACCCGGATTCGAACCCGAACCTTTGAATGAGAGGCGAACACCTTAACCTCTAGGCTATGAGAGCCCCCCCCCCCCCCACCCCAACCCCACCTATCATGTGTAGGTCTAAGATGCAGATGAATTTGGGGAAAAAACAACTCAAAAAGTCAAAACATCTATCCAAATTATAAAAAGATCTTCTGAAAATAAATCAAGAATTGTGAGAACGTTTCTGTATTGATGTAAGTTTTAAAGTTTCAGCCCTGAGAAAACATGACTAAATCTTAAGAATTGTCGTTTATAAATGAAGGAAGAAAATGGAAGATGGAAAGCAGACCAAATCAACCTTGGAAAAGAATAACTCATTAAATAAGAAAATGAATATTTGAAATCAATTAAGCAACAGAAACATATTAGGTAGATGACCAGGTTGAAGTGAATATCACATTAGAAGAATTAGGCATCGAAAGAAAAAAAACAAATCTCTTAAATTCGATCTATGACATAGCTGAAATTCCAAAAAATAAGAATGTTTAAGTTAGTTTTTATACTTTATCTAAGACACCAAGTGCCACAGAGTTGTGGGTTGCAAAAAGAGAATAAGTCTCAAGAGTCATTTTGCAAATATTTTGTAACGAGCACTAATAGAAAGAAAAACTAAAAAGTCTAAAGAGACCAGCCTAAGATACAATTTGGTTATATTCACACTAACAACGTTAATGGAAAAGTGAACTGAAGCACACGAAGATCTATAATATGTATGCTTCGTTGATTATTCTTAGGCTTTTGATAAAGATGGGCATAATGGGCTGTTTAAAACTTCGGAAGCGCTAGACATGCATGGGAAGGATCCATGAATTATTTTAAAATCTGTAGTGGAACCCGGATTGGAATCCACAGGAAAAAAGATCAAGGGAAAGACCACATGAAACCTGGAGAAGAGTCACAGAAATTGATATACAGAAAAGTGGGAAGGGGTGGAATAACATTAAGATGCCAGCACAGCAGATAGGGAAAGGTGGAAAGTGTTTGTTCGTGGCCTATACCCCCTGATCTTGGGTGAGAAAAGTTATGATGATGATGTACTGGGACCAAAACGTTGCTGAAAGAATTGGGGGAAAGCACGGAGAATGCAAGCAGATTAAAAGAGGACTTAGGCAGGCCATACCTCTTTAACCTACACAGTGAAACAATCCTTAGAAGCATTGAAGAAAGTCCAGAACATTAACAGCACCAGATATGCTGTTGACAAAGCTTTAATTGCAGATTCAGAAAAGGACCTTCATGTATTTTGTAATCTAGCTGACAGATGTGGCACCAATATCGATTTTGCAACCACCTCCTTCCAATCATCTTGGCTCTATAGATTTGGCAGCCACCTTCTTCCAATCTTCTGGGTTCTTCAATCGCAGCCAATCTACTCTTCAATATTATCTAGCCATATCTCTCTCTCTCTCTCTCTCTCTCTCTCTCTCTCTCTCTCACACACACACACACACACACACACACACACACACACA
>NW_004798278.1:23458-25298 GCF_000002075.1 Aplysia californica | reverse complement strand
TTCCAAAAGAATACAACTGGAAATTTCAGAAGTAGATTAAATCAATCGTGATTTACCATATAAAGCCGTGCAACATGTATAATGTGTGTGTGTGTATGTGTGTGTGTGTGTGTGTGTGTGTGTGTGTGTGTGTGTGTGTGTGTGTGTGTGTGTTTATGTTTGGGTGTGTCCTTTCTTACTCCCCATTATTGCTCTCGATCCTCTGAATTCGTATGTGCATGTGAATGTGTGCACGTGTATCCAATGTCCTTTTTATATTGGGAAGAGGAAGAGCATTCAGAATAATTCACAAACACTTCTTTAGAATTTGAGCCTTGTCGGTCAAACCTAGAGCCCTAAAAAGTAGCAGCTATTGAATATTTTTCAACATCTTTGTTCAGTCTCATTACATTTTGGAGGACTAAAAAAAAAAAGAACCAACGAAAGCAACGATAACGAAGTTAAATTAATTCTTGAATGATTATGTGAAAGCGTGTTTGGCATATTTCTTGTTGCAGTTCTGGTGTCAGTCCTAAGCACTTAACAACAATATACTAGTTGAGAATTGGGATCTAATTTTTTATTATGTCTGTCTTCACTAGAACTGATTGGGAGAGAGAGAGGGAGAGAGAAAGAGACAGACAGACAGACAGGCAGACAGACAGACAGACAGACAGACAGACAGACAGACAGACAGACAGACAGACAGACAGAAGTGGGCGCGGCCGGGTTACGGTGAGAGGAGGGGGGGTCTGTTGTTCACCCTCAGAGAGCTCTTACACATCTAGAACTTTGTGAAATTATCGCTAGTTTGTAGTTAACACGTACAATGTCACCTTAGCAGAGACTGTGCCCATTATTTTGGAACTTCACGGGGACCGTAAAGAGATGGTTCCAGTACGGAACGGGATAGAGGGTGCCCACGTCCCTCGTGACTCATTGAAACAGAGGAAGATAGGACTAACGCTAACATTACTAAAACGCAATCCCACATCATCACTCATCACCACCATTATATCTAAAATCAACATCGCGCTCAGATCAATGACTTACATCTATAATCCTAGAATCTCTATCTGCAATAGCAGTTACTTGTTATATTAAGTACGCACGTAATGCACCATTGAACACTATCATTACGCCTTTTTTTCTACTAACCAGATGGCGTCAATCTCATATAAAAGGGCAAGAGATTTTTTTAATCGTCATAGTGTGTAGGAATGTCTGTTGTGAGGTCAGGGATCTCACATGTTTTTCTGTTACCACCAAATCCTGTCAAAACAAGAGCTTGACTGAAAAAAAATCCAAAAGAACAAACAAAAATAGTTTTCTGAACAAGATTTCTTACAGGAGTGGAGACTCTTAAAATAGATTATATGTGGATCAATAATGAGCGACAACACACTAAGAGTGATTTCAAATCACCATGGAGGTTGTGTGCTAGGCCTACCGTTTCGGTTTGTGCTTCATTATGAGCGTCTTTGCTATCTGTATCAAGAGCCATGAATGGATGGATGTCATATTTTACGGCTGTTGATCCTGATAAGACAAAGACTGATAATCAAACAACAGTTTGGAAATGCCGCACAAAGGGATGTATGATGACAGTCTCAAGCCTGTTGAACGCCGAGGGAAAGCTAAAGTTAGTATCAAATACCATTCAAACTAATGATAATAACCATGCCTCTTCAAAAAAGCTGTTCGCTATTCCAGAGTTGGAAAATGTATAGTTTGGTAAACAATAGAGTTAATATTACTCGCTATTCCAGTGTTAGAAAATCTACAGTTTGGTAAATAATAGAGTTAATTTGCTCGCTATCCCCGTGTCCTTCCGTTTCGAGTCAGTCATACAAAGCTCTAG
>NW_004798278.1:20554-22498 GCF_000002075.1 Aplysia californica | reverse complement strand
CCCCCCCTCTCTTTCTCTCTCTTCATAAGCATAAATCCACGCTTCCACTCTTGCCAGTGTTAGCCTAGTTGCCAAATATTCTTATTTTAAAAAATAAGTTTACTTCTTTCTCAATTTGACACTTCAATCTAACAGTTTCAAATCTACACTGCAGGTCTTGTTGTTACGGTTATTATTGCTGATCTGAATTTTTAAAAACAAGCTAACGACGGAAAATTTACTTCTCTAAAATTGTCTCCTTTCACATCATTTCCAGCCCTCTAACACTGTTCTGTCGTCTGCTTTCGTCTCCACTTTCTGCCCCCACCCCGTGACCTCCTTTGTCCCCTCCTCAGGGTTCCTGACTCCTTCTGCAGCCTTTCTACAGGTACTCTTTTGGCTCCTTCTCACTGAGGTTTTTCAGCGACACTCTTGATCTTATGATAGAAAAGCTTTAACATTTAATTAGATCTACCCCTCTTGGACAAAGGCGAAAAAATGCAGGAGGTCTCGCGTGCAAGTTGAGCTCGTTAAAGATCCCTTTGTGATCCAAAATCCGAGCGCCGTAAAACACTTGCCGGTACGACCAAAAAAAAAAAGATTCCTGCGTGGGGAACATTTTTTCGGGCATTTTTCTTCTGGTACGCTGAATGAGACACACGCAAATGATTGCTAAGATTTAAAGTAAATCCGCCTTCTCAACAGCTAAACCTAGTAAAACAGAAGTGGCATAATACCGAAGAAAGAGAAAGACGAACGATCAAAACAAAGAAAGAGAGTGTGGTGAGGGGTTACTCAAAACCGGGTAACGGTAGAGGAAACCCCTCTGCTCTATTATTCATCATTGCATAGAATAATGTATTTATTTATAGACATGACCCGGCGCCCTAAAGCTCTCAACGCCTGTGACAAATTCACGCTAAAAGCGGGGACCACGTCACTTTACACCTCTCTCAGCAGTTCCCACACCGCGCGGTGGTGGCTCGTGACGGGCGCGTATCTCGCCGTAAGCGTTGCGATTTCTCCTTCCAGATTTTTCTGACATAGTGGCCTTGAATTTATTAATAGGTGCGAAGAGAATGGCTGTTTTTTTATACTTCTTAATAAGCTGGGTCTGTTTGACAATGGTTAGACCAAAGAGTTTACAGTAAAATTCTCTGGTTAGACACTCTACCGTAGCACACAAAAGAAGTAAGATTTCATTCATCATCATCATTATCATCATTACCTTTCTCACACTGGGTCAGGGTATAGGCCACGAACCAAGGAGTTTAGAACTTACTTTTAATCTCCTTGGCCACGAACAAACACTTTCCACCTTTCCCTATCCTGGGCAAGCCTCACGATGTTATTCCATGTCTTCCCACTTTTCTGTACATCGATTTCTGGGACTCTCCTCCACGTTCCACGTGGTCTTCCCGTCGATCTTTCACCCTGTTGACATGTTTGTTCAAGTTTCTGTAACATTCAGTTTTTGCAGGGTCGGGTATTGGCCATCCACACAGTGCCACTTTTCAGCAGACCAGACATAATTATGTACCTTTGTCTTTTAGTCGCCTTTTACGACACGCAATATCTTAGCAGGTACTGGTGTTTTTCTTTGTTCACCCATAGTAAAACTATGGGGCCTCCACTTTCAAGGGTGTGGATTTCCTTGAGGAGATATCTAGGGAGATATTATTATTATTATTATTATTATTATTATTTGGTACCGGTCACCAGTTCACCGCCACGTTTCTGGTTCAGTTGACGGTCTGTCACCAGATCGGTCTGACAATCGGTTTAGTTGAAAGTCTACCAAGGACCTTACTCACTGTATATCCCCCTTGCAGTCTGCCAGTCTATAAATGATTAAGAGTTGTGGCAAGGATCAGTTTTACATTTCCCCCCTCTTTTAGTGTAGGTCTACACGTGTTTGGGACTGCTCTTGACTATTTCAAAAATAATTTTGGTGGTTGTGTTTTT
>NW_004798278.1:16268-18556 GCF_000002075.1 Aplysia californica | reverse complement strand
AGAGAGAGAGAGAGAGAGAAAGAGAGAGAGAGAGACAGAGGAAGAGAGATAGAGAGGAAGAAAGAGAGAGAGAAATAGAGAGAGGGGGAGAGAGGGGGTGACGGAGAGAGAGAGAAAGAGATAGAGCGCGCGCACGAGAGAGAAACACGCTAAAGTTATCAAATAGCACCCAATGTGGGCACTGAGTGAGTCTTCTCACGGCGGAGCGGGGCGGAGCGAGCGAGCAAGTTGCTGTTTGAGCGCCGCGGAGGACGGCGAGCGGTGGCACTGTGCGCACACCGAGAGCACGAAAGAACCACTTTGTGTGTTGTGTGTGTGTTGACACGAGAGAGTTCAGCCCCCTCGCGCGTTCGTTCGTCCGTCCACCACCACAGACCACAACAGATTGGAAGTAGGAGAACACAGGCAGAGAGAAGTGTGGCTTTAGTGTCAGAGCGTTGTGTGTGTGTGCTGCACGGGCCGGCCCCCTGTCTTCTAGCCTACCTTGCTTGTTTGTGCTAGTGGTTCCTTTTGTTGTGATCAATTCTCTTTCTCTTCTAATTCGGAACCGCCTGGGATCGAAGGCGACGCTGTGTGCTTTTTTTCATTCTTTCTTTTGAGAGAGATAGAGAGAGAGACGAGGAAAGCGGGGATGTTTCTACTGGTCTCTGTATTTTCCATGTCCATTGTTGTCACATAAGTGATTAGTCATAGCGTAGGATGGTTAGTAATTCCAGGTCTGGAGTTGCGGCGACAAATTGACAAATTGTTGATGCGACGGTCAAGTTCTTCCTAGTATCCCCAGACGTCTAATTCTAATCAATAACGTGTTTGGAAAGTCTGTCAGGATTTTATTCTCATCGAGGTGAGTGATAATGTAGGCTTCAGAGTGTCAACAGTTTATTTTCTTTGTGGATTGTTCGCGTGAAATGTGTTGTTGTGTGTTCAATATTCTGGATTAATCGGATTACTTCTGCGGATGGACAAAGAGTTGTGAGGACGGCGATGGCTTCTTCCAGTAGCTCCAACAGTATTGTTGAGGACTGGTTGCGATCGGTGAATCTCGTGCAATACACCCAGTCTTTTATGGACAACGGTTACGACGATTTGGAGGTTTGTAAGCAGATCGGGGAGGATGACTTAGACGCGATTGGCGTGTCCAAAGAAGAGCATCGAGAGAGACTTCTGCGAGCTGTGAAAGTCCTCAAGGAAGAAGGTGGCACCGCTGTGTATTTCACTTTGGAAGAGTGCGACACATGTCAGAGCGGAGACGAGACGGAGGTCGGCGAGGGCAATAATGACGACGAAACGTGCTCCTCATCGTCTGCTGTTGCTGCTCTTGCTCTGGCTGAGGCTTCTGGTGGTGGTGGTGCTGTCGTTGGTGGTTCTAGTGGTGCCGGAGTAGCAGGCCTAGGACTAGGGATGCATCCAGCTGGAAGTGGCTACCGTGTGGATGCCTACGACATGGGGAAGACCACTTTGTTGTCGTACCCCAAGGTTCAGCTCAAGCTGATACTGCGGGATAGGCTGGTGGAGAATGGCATCGACTTGGCGAGCCCACCCTACACCAACTCGGTAAGTCACATAATCATGTCTCCATACGGCCACTTCTATAACTGCGACATCAATGTTTCTACACAGTGCGACCATGGTACTAATCTCTTGTCTCCAAGTTGCATGCCATGCATTGACACTTTTGGCTTGGGAAAGCCCAGAAAAGTAATCCCCCAATCCCCCCTCTTCTCCCTCCCTCTCTCTCTCTCTCTCTCTCTCTCTCTCTCTCTCTCTCTCTCTCTCTCTCTCTCTCTCTCATCTGCCTTACAAACCCAGACATCTTTGGGTGTCACAATTCTCTCCTTCCACTCCCCCCTCCGAAATCAGGTAAAAACTGATTAATTATATTACCAACAAGTCATGGACTCTCAAAGGGTTCATAATGGGACTCATTCTGTTGAAGTAACTGGTTGTTTGGGATGGGAAATAGACGTAGATGTCCAGCATTTAAGTTATTGACCTACCATTTTGATTTTGGGGTACCAATGTTTCTGTTGCTGCTGTTGACATAACTGCTTCCAACTACACTTGTCACACAAAAAAGCACTGTAAGTTGCCCTTCTCAGGTGTCATAGTCACATACACGGTCGGTCAGCTTGATGGATGGCTCCCAGCATGACTCTGGTACTTATCTCTTACCTAACCCAATTCTCCCTTCCTCCCTCCGTCTGTCTCTCTCTCTGTCTGTCTGTCTGTCTGTCTCTTCTTCTTCTTCTTCTTTTTCTTTTTCTTCTTCCCCAGTCTCTCTCTCTCTC
>NW_004798278.1:10875-13102 GCF_000002075.1 Aplysia californica | reverse complement strand
GAGAGAGAGAGAGAGAGAGAGAGAGAGAGAGAGAGAGTTTCTTGTGTGAGTGACAGACAGACAGACAGACAGACAAGGAAAGAGGAGGGGATAGAGAGGAGGTGGGATGAGGTTTGTGACGAAGGGAAACATAATATATCTTACACACACACACACACACACACACACACACACACACACATACATACCCACACTCTACACTTTCACCATGTACCCTCCTGGCCCGTCCAAATACCTGATCCTTTTGGACTCTAATATTTTCAGCATCAGTGACACGGTATGAGTTGATAAAACGATGTATGTCGCTCTATTTTGAAATGTCCCCACCAATGTTTGTCGTATTTTGAACAGTTTATACCACTCTAGAGAGATCCCTATTACACACACACACACACACACACACACACACACACACACACACACACACACACACACACGCACACACTAACGAGACTAGAATGTGATAATAATATGTATCTTTGCATGTTAGGAATTTAGGGCAAGTTTGCGCGTCACTTTTTATCGATTTATTTTTACCCCTGTTAGGTTGTATGATGTCTTTTTTTTAAAACTTTGTTTATGTGTTATATTACGATGCAAATGGACGGTGTTTTTATCTGTTATTGCGAACACTATCAAGGTGAAATTGATACAGTCTAATCCCCTAATACACCTCTAATCTTCCTTCGCTTATTTGACCTTATGCAGTTGCGAGCGCCGTAAAACCTCTACTAAAACTAAACTAAAAGAGTTGGTTACCCATGACCAAGGAGGTTATGTATTATACGGGATCCATGTGTTGTAATGTCCTTGCGATAGCGAAGTGGTCACTTTTAAGGACAAGCTGGCTAATCCAGATTTCGGGTGTTTCCAAAAATCTTGACCTACACCAAAAGTGGGTTTTGTCCTACCTATAGGAGTAGTTTGGTTTCATTGGGTGTGTATAGTTGTTTGGTTATTGAGAAAACTCTCTTTGTCTTTTAAAGAAACTGAACTGGGGGCAAAAACTTTACCTTTGATTTACTCAAAACAGAATTTTTCGGGATAGCCCCCTTGTGCTTAAAAGCGACCAACTGTGGTACATGTACTTGCTTTGGCTTTCTGAGCCTAGTAGAGGTCCTTCCTTGCCCGTGACTCGACTCCCACCCACTCCCAGCATGCAGCCAGCAGCCAGCGGTCAGCAAGTCAGTCAACAACAGCTGTGGGCAGCAGTCACACAGTCAGACCCCCCCCCCCTACCCACCCACCCACCACACTACATACAACAAATGCCCGGACTTCGCCCCTGCCTGCACTTGGCACTCCAGCCTGGGCCGCTATCTGTGAGTGTGGTGAGGGGGGCCGATGGTCAGAAGATAAGGGCCCCCAGATAACGAGTCCTTCAAGCAGTCAGGAGATGAAAGGGCGCGCCGTGGCGCATAAATCTCCGCCTGTATCCATTCTCTGGCGCTCTCTTGGCGTTTCTATAGAGGCTCTGTAGTAGCAGTGCATTGTACTAGAACAGTGTAGTACATTGTAGTATTAAGTAGGTGTAGGGTTCCTTGAGACATTCGACAAACAAAGAGAGGTTGTTGTGAATAAATACATGGGATGTATTATATGTGCATGTTATTTGAGAGAGGTCGTGCTGCCTCGGTGCAAGCGTATTTTTTTGTTGCCGCCTTTATTTTCGCTTGTGAGTGGTTGGCGGGTGCTGTGGTGTGGTTTGCTCAAGGAGCCTAAAACAACTTGAACCTCCTTGGGTTTGCTCCTTCTTTCCTACCAAACATCTATCGTCCTTATCGCCCCTCCTTCTGTTTTGTGTGTGTTGCTCTCTTGTAACACCTCTAATCTTCGGCACTTATATGACCTTATTGTGTTGCAATTGCTGTAAAACTCTTGCTAAAAAATTCTTTTCGCTTGTTATTAGTCTAGTAGGTGTAGGTTTCCTTGTTAGTGCGAGCGAGCACGGTCACCAAAGGGAGGTTGTTGGGAATAAATACATACTGATTATATGTACATGTTGGTAGGAAAGGTCGTGCTGCCTCGGTGCAAGCGTATTTTTTGCTGCAGCATCCGTGCTTTTTGTTTATTATTGGTCTTCTGATTTGCTATGTTCGTCCTTTTCTTTAATTATTGGTCTTGCGGTTTTGTGTTTGTTTGTTGTGTTTGGTGTGTGTGTGTGTGTGTGTGTGTGTGTGTGTGTGTGTGTGTGTGTGTGTGTGTGTGTGTGTGTGTGTGTGTGTGT
>NW_004798278.1:7492-8867 GCF_000002075.1 Aplysia californica | reverse complement strand
CAAGCGACATTCTCTCTCTCTCTTCTCTCTCTCTCTCTCTCTCTCTCTCTCTATCTCTGTCTTTGTCTCACTCACTCTCTCTTTCACCCCCTCTCCTTCTCTCTCCCCCTATTTCATTTCATTTTATCTATGGTTATCTCATGTATCTCTGTCGCCCTCTTTCTCACTCACTCTTTCTCTGTCTCTCTCTTTCTCTGTCTCTCTCTCTTTCTTTCTCTCTCTCTTTCTCTGTGTCTCTCTCTCTGCCTCTCTCTCCCTCCCTCTCTCTCCCTCCCCTCTCTTCTCTATTCCTCTCTCACTCTCCCCCAACCACACCAGTCTTCTTTTCCCGCCGATGTTCACCTGTGTTAATTAAAGTGTGTGTTAAGTTTTTGTGTTTATTCAGCCTCAAAAACCATCATCGTTTCCAACGTTCGTTTTACGTAAGTGTGCCGTCGTCCTTTCTCGTCCTCTCCCCACCCATCTATAATATCTACTCCAAGTCTGTTGTTCTTTTTTTCCCTCTCTGTTCCGTCTGCGCCAGGCAAAGCTGTCTAATTGAGTGGTTGGCGGGTGCTCTGGTGTGGTTTGCTTCTTCTTTCCTATCAGACGTCTATCGTCCTTATCTCCCCTTCTTCTTTTTTATAATGTTTGTTACTCTCTTCTATTCACCCATAATCTTCTGTCGCTCATATATATATATGACCTTTTGCAGTTGGGGGCGCCGTAAAACCTCTACTAAAACTAAAAGCTGTCGAACCTTTCGTCTGTACGCTCCTATACTATCTCTGAGCGTCTCACGTCTAACTAAATGCGACATAGACACTGCCAAGGCACGAGATTCCTGTGTCCGTCTCCCCTCGCATACTCAGACAACTTCTGGCAGATGAGCTGACCGCAGCGTTTTGCTGACATGACGTCTGGGCAATGTACTCGGGCATACTGTAGGCAATGTATTCGGGTGATCATGACAAAGGTAGTAGAGAATCTTTGATCATGATACACGCACAGGGCTATCTATTTATAACCCCCTAAGTGATGATACTCAGGGCAGTAGTTTGGGAGAAGGGGGCTCTACTTGTGGTCTAGAGGTTACAATGTTCGCCTCTCCTTCAACAAGCCCCGTGAATTCGAAACCTGACACTTGACGGAACATTTTGTTCTCTAAAAAATTCTCCTTTTGTCTCCTTTCCTGCTCTCTAAACATGTTTTGTCGTCTGCTTTTGTCTCCACTTTATAACAAAGTGAAAATGTTTAATGTCTACCTTGTGCTCATATGACTTTATGCAGCTGCGAGCGCCACAAAACTCTTACCAGAACTAACAAACAAGTAGAGGATCTCCAACAAATACCCCCACCCCCCCCAAAAAAAAACCCAACAAAAAACGCGGAAAGG
>NW_004798278.1:4202-5456 GCF_000002075.1 Aplysia californica | reverse complement strand
TGCGCGCGTGTGTGTGTACGCGCTCGCTTGTTTGTGTGTGTGTGTGTGTGTGTGTTAGTGTGTCTGTGTGTTGAAGATGACAAGCAGGGATAAAGCACGCGCATCATTCTGTGGGCCAGTCAATAGATGGGAGAAAAAAGTGACG
The DNA here is from genome assembly GCF_000002075.1 of Aplysia californica. Classification (NCBI taxonomy): domain Eukaryota; kingdom Metazoa; phylum Mollusca; class Gastropoda; order Aplysiida; family Aplysiidae; genus Aplysia; species Aplysia californica. Next base: position 5,311 of record NW_004798278.1, on the reverse strand, counting down.
ACTACAACGACCCAGACTAATCTGCCTCTGGGCTATACAACATAATTTGGTTCTTTCCCCACGTCGTCCAGTATAGTTCTCGATCAGACTACAGTCAGTCAGTGTTATATTCGAGGCATCGTGGTGAAATCAGGCGCTCGTAAAATTAACGAAATCGAAGAAGCCGCATTTGTTTCCACCTGTTGGTCAGGGTTTTATAAAAATCGATTTATCTTTTAAATGTTGGGCTCACCACCTTTACATACCCATTTTAAAACACATTCCTGCTTCGATTTTACTGGAAAATGGTGATCAAAGGCAAGAATGATGTGTAAATACTTTACAGTTTCCCATGACACTATGGCTTTGGAAGTCACCAAACTTTGGCAGCCATTTTCTCGCTAATTTTACCTCTGACACCAGGCTACCACCACGTCCTTCAATCACAAATATTATAATGACTTCTGTTCAAGATAGATGTTTATTTCTTTTCATCACAAGCAAGTCAACGGTCCTTTCGGAGATGGACGTTAACACGGAGGTCCCGCCTCTTAAATCACCTAATAGTGTTGATAGAGGCGTTAAAACCATACCATTTTCACGCAAGTCAAATTAACAGACTTTAATGTTACACCAATAACTTCCCAAAAAATGTGCCCTAAATTTGACGAGCGGGTGATTGGCGGGAGATCTGGTGTGGTTTGCTCTTTCTTTCCTATCAAACGTCTATCATCCTTATCTCTCCTCCCTTTTATGTGAGATCCTCTCTTGTAACACTTCTAATCTTAGGACTTAATTGTGTTGCAAGTGCCGTAAAACTCTTACAAAAACTAAAAAGTTTGACGAGCGCCTGATTCCACCGTGTTGCGACACAATATAATAGTCTTCGCCCCGTCCAAAGTAACCGTCTTCATTGGCCGGCAGGGTTTCTCTCTCTCTTCATCGAACCAGCGAGCCATTGTGTATCCCTCAACTGGGTTATTGTCACATCCTCCCTTCTTCCGTAATCATCTCCTGTGATGGAGACAGGCGGTCCCGTGCCGGCCCTTTTTGCGGGGAGCCGCGGTTTGAATCGCTCATTTGTCGCCCCGTCGTTTGATTACGGAGCCGACAATAGGTGGAGTAAATTG
>NW_004798278.1:0-1941 GCF_000002075.1 Aplysia californica | reverse complement strand
AAGAAGAAGAAGAAGAAGAAGAAGAAGAAGAAGAAGAAGAAGAAGAAGAAGAAGAAGAAGAAGAAGAAGAAGAAGAAGAAGAAGAAGAAGCATGCCAACAGCAAAATCAAAATCAACTGAAATCGTGATATTATATTATTGAAGGAACTGTTTTTTGTTTTGTTTTGGTAAGTGTTTATACGGCGCTCGCAACTGCATAAGGTCATATATGAGCGCGCGGGACACACATAATATGTTCAGTTGGTTGGACATTTTGAATTTTGCCCGGATGGCGGCCGAAGCCTACTCTTATCGAATTTAGACCACCAAGGGATCTTTAACGTGCCCAACTTGAACACGGGCCCTCCGAGATTTTTCACCCTTGTCCAAGAAGGCTATGTGTAGATCTTTCCTACCATAAGATCAGGGGTGTGGCAGAAAGACAGCACTTAGAAGGAGCTAAGGGGTAGCAGTAAAAAGGCTGCAGAAAGAGTCAGGAGCCCAGAGGAGGGGGCAAAGGAGGTGAGGGGATGGGGTCAGAAAGTGGAAACGAAAGCAGACAACAGAACATTGCTAGAGAGCAGGAAAGGAGGTGAAAGGAGACAGTTTTAGAGAAGAAAATTATCCGGTCACTACCCGGATTCGAACCTGGGAGCTTTGAATGAAAGGCCAACACCTTAACCTCTAGGCCACGAGAGCCCCCCAGGAACTGTTTTTATACTGTCCAGTGAAGGAACTATTTTTAATCTTTCCTGCTTTCCCCTCTAAGAAAAAAAGCCAATTTAAATAAGCTGTTACCCTTGGAACTGTTCTCCCCCCTCACCTAGCTGAGACACACTACGGTCTTGGCATTCCTGAAGAGCAGACAAGTCGGACCCCGACCAGACCAGACCAGACCCCGACCCAAACCCGTTCCCCTCATCGATCACGTGGGCTGACAGATGGCCGAGGTTTTTTTTTCTCCACCACCAACCGGAATGAAGCGGGCAGATCGCACTTTGCTGTGTTTATAAGTCAGTGCTGGACACTTTTTGAGAAAACGGAACTTCATCGAAGCTTCAAAGCATGAAGTCACCATTCGTTCAACTCGAACACCGTATGCAACTGTTTTTCTTATCTATCGGCAAGGGAGCTTATTGCGCCTGCCTACATGGTCCATTGAGCTATTTATGATGTGACAAATGGGTATTGAATAATAGGGAATACTTCTCAGATGGATGTTTTATAACTCTTGTTGGCTTCATTTATCATTCTTTAATCCTCAAATGCGTTGTTCATTGATACATTGCTGAAACTACGTACACCAATGATTTTAGATGTATTATAATGGTCTAAATTTACGACAGGCTGCGAAAAATTAGACGTGTACCTAACATCCATTATCTGTTTACACGAAATTCGAACAGCTTTGCCTCGCTTCTAATAAGTGTGAATCGCGGAAGGAAAAATGGTTAATGTTGAATAGATGATTCGAATGGGCACAGTTCTAGTGTTTATATTAGGGCTAGCTAGATGATCTGACTTGTTGGCTTTGCGGGGGCGTATTGCTAGCGCAGGGCTTTTGTTTGTGGATCAAAGTTAATGGATCGTCCACGATGGGTTTTTGTTTGGTTATTGTCTCTTGGAATGTTGTAATGGCGTCATGGTATTTGTTTGGTAACGTTTGAGCAGCGGACTATTTTTAAGGGGAGGCGGTGGGATGAAGAATTTCCTAGAGATGTCTTTGATTCTGCTTAGAGACTTGAAATGATTCCAATGTTGAAATGGGTTCAGGCCTTGCCTCCTCGTGAATAGGTTTTGCTTCGCTTTTGTTGTAGTAATTTCTGGTTTCAGTTAAACTTCTGTCATTTTAATAAAAGAAAAATGAATTAATAGTGCCGTAAAAATCTTACTAAGGGGTTAGGCGTCGCTGTTCGCCACCTCAAAGCCAGGGGAATTTAAGCTTGCAGGTTAATTATCAGT
>NW_004798277.1:242681-244232 GCF_000002075.1 Aplysia californica | reverse complement strand
GATGCGCCACGAATTTTTGTTCGCACTATACGGGGCGAATTGCTCTGATTTTTTGCATGCCCCTCTGAATTCCAAAAGACCTTTTAAAAATCTCGATTTTCGTGCATATAGATCTACAGACCTCAACATAAGTTAAGGGTCACCTTGACAGATCGACTTGTGTGCAACACCACGGACATTCCTCAGTTAAAATTTCTGGTCACGTCATAAACGGACGTACGTTCTCGAATTGTACTCACTTTGGCGGCAATGTTTTAGATAAGATAAGATAGTGCTTTATTATCCCAGAGGGACATTTTCCTTGGCTGTACAGGGCCGTAAAAACACATGCAGGTATACATTTAAAAAAAAATTATATATATTACTCTCATTAAAATTCAATATGAAAAGAGAAGTAAATCTGACAAAATGTACATTTACATGTTAAATGCATTATTCAACCACATGCAGGAATTTAGATACTAGACCTTTGGAGTTATATATAGATACATATTCTAAGAGCAACCCACATCTAAGCTCATTCTGACAAAAGCCTTATGCTAGATGGTAAAAAAACCCCTTCTTTTATATCTTTCTTTTTTTGTTTTAGGGGGTACACATCTGCCGCTGTGTGATCTTACAGTTTGTGTGGAAAAGGGGTGTGATGGGTCGTTTATAATGATTTTTATCTTTTTTATACATGCAGTGTTGTACATTTCATCCATTCTATTAAAATCATATTCAGAGATTTTGCTGGCTCTCTTAATGGTTCTGTCAAATTTTTCTTTATCTTTCACCTTACAATTCTTACCCCAGCAGCAAATACAAAATAATACATGTAGCACACTTTCAATCAAAGAATGGTAAAAAAGGGACATAATCTTATTGTCAACACGGACACTTCTAAATTTCCTTAAAAGAAACATTCTTTGATTTACTTTTTTATGCACTAGAGCAGCGTGGGGATGCCAGTCAAGTTTGTTGTCGATTGTTACACCAAGATACTTGTAAGAGCTTACCACCTCCACCTCTTCATCTGGAGGTGGTAAGCCGCCGTTTGCGCAAAATGCAGTATCGCATCAACGTGCCACCAAGACGAAAGCTGAGAGACTTTGATCGTGCCAGGGCTATTATGGCATGGCTGCAGAATGGAGATGGAGCCTGAGAAGTTGCCAGAAGGCTTGCAGTTGCAGTGTCACATTCTGTCATTGTCCGCCTGAGGCAGCGCCATCAAGCACTGGATTAATCCAAGAACGCCCACATGCAGGTCGACCCAAGAAGACCACTCAGAGTGTTTGCAAGTGGTCCTTAACATATGTTGAAGCCTGTATGACAAATGTAAAAAGGTATATAATCAATAGTATCTGATTACTGTCTGGGAGGGGCTCTTTGGTTACAACAAGAGGGGTGGTTGAGTGTTACGTTTTTCTGTTTGTTTGTATGTTATTCATAGGTGCTTGCTAAAAATCAGAACAATTCGCCCCTTAGATTTGATGTAATGAGGTCGATAAGTTGTCCACCTGTGTGTGTGTGTGTGTGTGTGTGTGTGTGTGTGTGTGTGTGTGTGTGTGT
>NW_004798277.1:232024-240529 GCF_000002075.1 Aplysia californica | reverse complement strand
CAACAGCAGCAGCAACAGCAGCAGCAACAGCAGCAGCAACAGCAGCAACAGCAACAACATAAACAACAGCAACAGCAGCAGCAGCAACAGCAACAACATAAACAACAGCAACAGCAGCAACAGCAGAAACAACATAAACGACAGCAGCAATAGCAACAATAGTAACAATAGCAACAACAGAAACAACATTAACAACAGCAGCAGCATCAGCGAGGTAGGAGCCAGCATCACCACAAGCAATAGCAACAGCAATAGCAGCAACCAAAAAAAGCAGCAAAAGAACAACAACAACAACAACAGCAACAACAACAACAACAACATCAACAACACGAAACCAATAAACTATTCCTACTATTGTATCTCTGTTGCTATTTTTTAACAATAAGAATTTTAAATCCGACAAAATGCTTCTTGAGTAGCCTACCTGCAACCAATACCACCGATTAAAAAATGAAATTTGAAATAAAACAACCCAGCAAAGTTCTTTTAAAGAAAAAACCAACAACATGAAAATGTAATGCATAGTACATTAATTTGAACAGTTGACCAACTATATCTGTCCCCGTGGTTTTATTCCCAAAAAAATTATGAAATTATGCAAACTGAGCCCAAAAATGTGAAATTATGCGTTTCTTTTAATTTTAATAAAGAATGATGAAGGATAATAATCAAGAAATTATGCAAAAAATGATCAATTTTTGTTCAGTTATGCGGGGTGCATAAAACTACGGGGGCAGCTATATATACATTATATGTGAGGCAGCGTGGTGGAATCAGGCTCTCGTCAATTTTTGGGCATGTAGAGTTATTGGTATCATCTTAAAGCTTATTCACTTGTCTTTATTAGGATGAAAACAATATACATTTATCTTTAATACAAGTCGAGATATTTGCAAAAGAAGGAGGCGGGGGTCACCATTTTTCAGAAGTAAAATTACTGAGAAAATGGCCGCTGAAGATTAGTTATTTCCTTAGCTAATGAGTCCGTGGTAACTGAAACTTTACATTTTTATGCCTTTAATCAACGCTTTTAAGAAAAATCCACACAGAAATGAGTTCTTTAACGGGCATGGAAGGTGTTGAGCCAAAACCCAAAAATGTGATAAAAATTCACAAACCTGCGAAAAAATGCAAGTTTCTTCACATTGTGATTATTTTGACGAGAGCCTGCCTCACATATGGTCACTGGGTGTCTCTTGCTTCATAATTTATCACTTCCCTCCCTCAGATGTACAGACTTATAACATCTGCTCAGTACCTAGTTTTGAGACATTTGACGTCAAAATAGTTGAGTTTCACTACTTTATGTCAAGCTTTTTAAAATGCATTTCTTTGAATATCTTGATAACGACCTCGAATATTCTTACGATTTCGATTGAGCAGATAAAGTAGAGCATTTAATGTGGTTTCTGACCTCGAGGTCTTAGTAAAGGACCGTTCACAAAATATGATGTCAGCTAAAATTTGACCAAAAATGACCACCCCCTACCCCCTTGTAATCTTTTGTCATCTTTCCTAGGACCCCACCCCCACCTAGTTGACGTCAACTATAATGCCTGTTACTGTTACATTTAGATTTTAAGCTTATATAAAACCTGCACAGGGTGCATTTTATATTTGATTTACACCTTTGATCATTATTTTGAATTTAAAAAACAACAAAAACTATTGTTTATTTTAGAATAAAACAAAGAAATACCTGAACTGTCAAATTATTTATTAACAACTTTAACCAATGAAAATGATTCTAAAAAAATAGATTGAATATCACAGCTTTAAAAAAAAAAAAGCAAAAAGTTTGGAGTATTGTCTAAGCTTTGAAAAAAAAAAAATCAAATAAATTAGAAAAAAAAATGAATATTTAATTATGCATGGCAGGCATTACATGTATTTGACAATATGAAAACTAATGATTTGAAAAAAAATTAAATCATTCAAAATTGTTATTTTTAAGCCAAAAAAAAAAATGGTCCAATTTAACTTTGTTAATTTTAGGGAAAGAAAATGTGTTCTATAATATTCTTTTTTCTTCCTTTCTTTTCTCCCCCCCCCCCCTTTTAGAGCATCATGGTTGACGTCACCTAAGGACCCCCCCCCCCTTCCCCCTGTCAACTTTTGTCACTGCTGACGTCATTTGTGAATGGTTCCTAACTCAAAACGGCCAAACAATTGTCCACTACAACTTTGTACATCTGAGGTACGGTAGCGACTTGTAAAGGGATTCAAGTCTTTCTCAAAGCGTTGATGGATCTCTCGCCTGTAGAGAAAGATTGTCGCCATTACGTGGAGATCACTGACTTTTTTTTCGATATTTTTTCATTGTTTTCTCTTTCTTTTTGGTGTTTGACTTACCATGTTGGATATTATATCTTCGCTTTCGGGTAAGCCGAAAACTGGCATATATTGACATTTTTGGCAATGGTCGACACTTCTCAAAGTCATGGCCTCTTGTGTAAGCCTTCAGTCTAGGGGTGCTCGAGTCTAGTATAATACTCCAGTGCTCGAAATCTGAACACAAACTCAATAATAATGTGTTGATTCTAGATGCCTGAAACTAACTTTTACCAATCAATTTACAATACCAATGACACAAAAGCAATAGTATGATTAATTGAAAAAAGAACAAACAAAAACACATTTTTATTGCAACTTAAAAAAAAATGAGGAAAAAAGCAACAATATAACAACAAACAAATACGATGAAATTTGCAAAATCAATATAATTACCAGAGTGCTTGGAGTTTTTTAAAATTCGAGCAATTACTCGAGTAAGTAGAAATTATCCAAGTGAGTACTTGCAGGGACAGTTGTTCAAATACTCGAGTGGATTCGAGTACTCGTCCACCCCTAATTCAGTCTTGTTCTGGTAAGTGTTTTACTGTGTAAGGTTCCATGAGCGCACTGGACACATACACATTTTCAGTTGGAAGGGAATATTGAATTTTGACAAAGTGGCGGCCGAAACCTACTCTTACATTTATACGATTTTGCACCACCAAGGGATCTTTCACGTGCGCAAGTTGCACACGGGACCTCTTGTCCGAGAAGGCTAGGTGTTAGACCTTACCTACCAGAAGATCAGGGGTGAGGCTGAAAGACAGCAGCAAAAAGGAGCCACGGAGTAGCAGTAGAAAGGCTGCAGAAAGTGTCAGGAGCCGGAAAGAGGAGGCAAAGGAGATTAGAGGTGGTGGCAGAAAGTAGAGACGAAAGCTGACGACAGAACAGTAGGTGAAAGGAAGGCATTAAACTTTAGAAAAGAAAATGTGCCTTCTCTGCCAGATTTCGAACCAGGGACCCCCTATTGACTGAGAGGCGAACGCAGTAACCTCTAGACCACGAGAGCCCCCTACTTCAGTCTATGGGCCTGGTGCTGTTCTTGTCGACGATCAACAGAAAGATGGAGATAATTGATATGATTACCCACGTGTGGATGGAACTTACCGTTTCTGTGTGCAGAGGTGAAGAGCCTAACTATCAGATCTCAATCAGATCTCAATCAGATGTCTTTAAACATAACTTTAAAAAAAACTATTGGTGGAGAAAAACAAAACATATGTATACATAAATTTACAGACATAACAATACCTACATTTTATATCAAATAATGCTCGTATTATAGACGTAATTATCTTTCACGATCAGGTTAGTTTATCAATGTATTAGATAATATTTACAATTTATTTGAAGAATTTAGAATGTCAGTTTATTACATAATATTTCAACAATTTGGAGGATCTGTGATTTAAGCGTTTTGGCTGTTTAAGAGCATAGTACAGTATAACACGGATAATTTGAATGGGTCGGGACCGGCCTCGGTAGTTCGAGGGATCCGTAGTTTGAAGGATATATCTTACATCTAGTTGGGCCCCCTTTCGATGAAAGGAATGATCGGCGCATTTAAACATCAACTGAAAGTCATTAGCCTACTATATTTACCCTCTACTGGAATGAAGCAATAAATCTTGAGAGATGCAAAAAATTTCAGGTCTAGATATGTGCCTCGCGAAATATTACTTCCGGCACTTCCGCTACGCAGATTTGTTCCGTTTCTCAGTGGGCTAAAGAAGGACGGAAACTTTTTGTCAAATATATTTTTTTATAAATTCAGGATATAAATGAAAATAATCGGGCTCCGTCATGGGGACCTATCTATCTCTTTGCAGGTACATGCCAACTTTCAACTCTGTAGCTGTCGTGGTTTTATGGGAAAAGAGACACACGTGTTTCCAAGTTGCCAAATATCATAATAGTTAGAAAAAAGAAGGAAAAAAAACAAAAACCCCAAGACCGCAGGCTCAGTTCGACGAATGCGTGATTTCGATTCTTCTGTGTTCGACCTATATCTATTATCTATTTGTGGTGGCCGAATTTTGCTATTCAAAAGGCTTTTTAATGGCTGCATCGATCGACATGCGGCTTTCGCCAAAAGATTCTTTAAAATATTCTCCAGAGCATGGCGGCCTTCGTTTTTTTCAGTTTAGATACAGTTTCGCTGCAAAAAGCTAAAATTCTTTATTTCGCCGATCGCTTTTGTAGGCCGACGCTTCTGTCTTTGTAATTTTAAAAAATCCGGAAGTGATATTTCGCGAGGCGCATTTTGTTTTGTGAGTATAGATCTAGATCTAGACCTTATAATTTTTTGCATCTCTCAAAATTTATTGCCCCATTTCAGTAGAGTGTAAATATAGTAGGCCAATGACTTTTAGTTGATATTAATGCACCGGTCATTCCTTTCGTCGAAAGGGGGCTCAGCTTGTATTATATATCTATCCGTGTTTTACTGTATTTTTTGTTTTTGCTGTGTTATGTTTTTCTTCAATTATTATTGTTTGGGACACAGTGTTTTTCCCAAGGGCCGGTGGGATTTGATTACTTTTTGTCTTTGACTTTGACCAATTAAGAAGTGATTTTAATTGTTGTATAATTATTCTGTCCCCACGGTTTTATGCAAACAAAAAAATTCTGAAATTATGCAAACTGAGCCCAAAAATGTGAAATTATGCGATTTTGTTAATTTTAACAAAGAATGATAAGGGAAAGTAACCAGAAATTATGCAAAAATTGATCACATTTTGCTAAATTATGCGGAGCGTGTAAAACCCCGAGGACAGATATATATATGTTTGATTCTTCCGAACTTTTGATTTGTAAGCTTTTAAATTATTGTTTTGGAAGTATCAGTATAGAATCTTTTTTCTTTTTACGAAATGCTTTTATTGTGTTTGTGTGATTCGCCAAATATTATTTGTGAGGCAGCGTGGTGGAATCAGGCCCTCGTCAGTTTTTGGGCACATCGAGTTATTGGCATTATCTTAAAGCTTGTTCACTTGTCTTTATTTGGATGAAAAAAATATCCGTTCATCTTAAATACAAGTCGAGATATTTGAGAGTGAAGGAGGTGGGGGTCACTTGTTTTCAGAGGTAAAATTAGTGAGAAGATGGCCGCCAAAGATTAGTTAATTCCTTAGCTTCAGAGTCCGTGGTACCTGAAAATATACATCTTTTGTGCCTTCAATAAACGTTTTTCAGAAAAATCCACACAGAAATGAGTTCTTGGACATGAAAGGTATTGGGCCCAAAAACAAAAATTTGATAAAATTTCACAAACCTGCGGAAAAATGCAAGTTTCTTCACTTTGATTATTTTGACGAGAGCCTGATTCCAAAACGCTGACTCACATTTATTTTTCAAACAAAATAATCCTGGTGTTTGGGTGTTGTTTATGTTCAGCAGATTTGGCAGATCAGACCAAAGCTTCTCAGAACTATTGTAAAGAGCAGATGTTGTGTTGTTTCATTGTGAACTTTACGGGGAGACTTGATTTAAAAAAAAACTGCACGCGTGGAGATCAGACTCATCCATTCTCTTTGTTTGCTAGTTTGTTTGTTTGTTTGTTTGTTTGCTAGTTTTTTGTTTGTTTGTTTGAGTATTAAGTGAAGCCCATCGACCTAATAATGGTCTTTTAGTGCGGGGAAAAGTCAGTCAGACAGACAGACAGACAGACAGACAGACAGACAGACAGACAGACAGACAGACAGTGGCGCCCTTCAAACTTCCGCGTCTTTTCTGTGGGGAGCAGTGAGGAGGGTTCCCCTCACATCTCCTGTAGTGGGCCTATTGGTTATGTCTTGTCATTGTACAAAACGTGAGGCAGCGTGCTGGAATCAGGCTCTCGTCAAAATAATCAAAGTGAAGAAACTTGCATTTTCCGCAGGTTTGTGAATTTTTATCAAATTTTTGTTTTTTGGCTAAACACCTTTCATGCCTATTAAAAAACTCATTTCTGCGTTGATTTTTCTGAAAAAACATTGATTAAAGGCACAAAAAATGTAAATTTTCAGTTACCACGGACTCTTAAGCTAAGGAAATAACTAATCTTTGGCGGGCATTTTCTCACTAATTCTACCTCTGAAAACAAGTGACCCCCACCTCCTTCATTTGGAAATATCTCGACTTATATTCAAGATAAATGAATATTTTTTTCCATCCAAATAAAGACAAGTGAAAAAGCGTTAATATGTTACCAATCACTCTACATGCCCAAAAATTGACGAGAGCCTGATTTCACCACGCTGCCTCACAAAATGTGATATCTACCAGATCCTCAACAGACTCTGATTTAATTTAATTTCAGTAGAGGTTTTACGGCGCTCGCAACTGCATACGGTCATATGAGCGCCAGAAGATAAGAGGTGTTACACGAGAGTAACAAACAATACACATGAAGAGGGGGGATAAGAATGATAGATGTTTGAAAGGAAAGAAGAAGAAAACCACACCAGAGCACCCGCCAACCACCCACAGAAACGGACACACGACATGGCAGCGAGAGAACGATACTCTTTTGGGGTGGGGGAGTGGGTTGTATGTGAGTGTTTTATGGCGCTTGCAACCTCATAAGGTCATATGAGCGCGCGGGTCACGTTACATTTTCAGTTGAGGGAATTATGAATTTTGGTTTGGTGGCGGCCAAAACCCACTCTTATTGATTTTGGACCACCAAGGGATCTTTAACGTGCGCAACTTATACACGTGACCTCCGAGGTTTTTCAACCTTATCCGAGAAGGCTAGGTGTTAAATCTTACATGCCATAAGATCAGGGGTGTGGTTGAAAGACAACGGTAAGAAGGAGCCAAGGAGTAGCTGTAGAAAGGCTGCAGAAAGAGTCAGAAGCCCAGGGGAGGGGGCAAAGGAGATGAAGGGGTAGGGGCAGAAAGTTGAGAAGATAGACAACAGAATATTGTTAGAGAGCAAAAAAAGAAGTGAAAGGAGACAATTTTAGAGCAGAAAGCTTTCTGCCGCTGTCTGGATTCGAACCCGGAACCAATTGAATGAGAAGCTAACAGTGTAGCCTCTCGGCCATGAGAGCTCCCATAATGCATTGTACTATAATAATAATAATGCCCCTGTATTCATATTGTATGAAGATATAATATTATCTTGGTCACTTGCTTGGAGAATAGATATAATCGCAGGCGGTACAATTTGTTAGTTTGTTAGTGTCTGAGCGCTTAATCAGCTGCTTGCACTGTATGCTTCCCGGGAAGCTGAGAATGTTTCAGAGTGTTCTTTGGTCTGGTGGGGTAATAATATAGTGTAAAGCGCATAGAGCTTGCTGTTGAGCGGGGATATGCGCTATACAAATGCTATTCATTATTATTTATTATTATCATTACAATTTCATAGCAGCTTCTTCCGGGATCCACGAAAGAAAGGGTTGACATGCTTGGTCGTGTGAGTCATCAGCTGGATAGTCTACTAGTTTTTATGATGATATCAGTGTATTATTACAGTACATTGATCTCTGAAATACATCCAAAGTCGGCCTGTTCGGTCTACATTTGTATTATACTTGTAACTCTTGCAATAACAAGAGCCAGCCCCAGATGTAATATTACGCGGAGAAGCTGAATATACAAAAATGTATAGGGGGAGATCGGGGAGGCACTGGATACGGGAGGTCTACGGTCGGATGTGTCAATGCTCGCTAAACCATTGATTGATAGCACACGCTTTGTTATTGGATCGCACCATGTGTCATGTGTAACCAAAAAAACAAAAACATGCATGCTACGCATGTCCACTTTCTAAAACCAAAAAGCGCAGTAACTGACTGAGCATGGCATTAACCCCTTCACTGCTGCGGTGACCTAGGGCTCACGTGTCCTGTGTGTGCTTTGGCTGACCACATTTCACCCTTTTGCTGCCCGGCCCGAGTCCATCTCTCTGCTTGGATTATACGACTAAGCGAACTCTGTTGCTAATATCCGTATATCCCCCCCCCCTTTTCCACTGTTCCCTCTCGCCTCTCCCCTCTCACTCACCAACACACTCATCGCCCCACATTACTTTCGCCAAACAACCATCCCATTACTGTCCCCCATTACTTTCCACAAACAAACCCACCATTTTTCCCAACCCCCTCTCCCCTACCAGCCCCCTTTCCCCAGACTCATCCCCCCATAACCCTCCTCCCACTCCCTATCCCATTCCCACCCACCCCC
>NW_004798277.1:220857-230956 GCF_000002075.1 Aplysia californica | reverse complement strand
ATGACAAAACACGGTTTTTCACAAAACAAGACCTGAGCTTTATTAACAGGGCACCTGATCATAAATGCAGGCTGATCAGGAGCGTCAAGTGTTCACAATCACATGTGGAAAATTTCAGCTAAATGGGTTTTCAACTTTTCATGAAACACGCAATTAAAATGTGTCTGGTTTTTATTGACGCTAAGTATATGTAAGCATCTGGTCGGCTATTGTTTTTTGTATGCCTTATTTCTCCACATTTAGATGGGTTTTTTTTCAAAATCACTGAAGGTATGTAATTAATTAGGTTTTCTTGACTTCACCAAGCAAGTTCGAGAGGCTGAGCGGAAAAATAACAAAACAACAACAACAACAACAACAACAACAACAACAACAACAACAACAACGAAAACAACAACAACAACAACGACAACAACAACAACAACAACAACAACAACAACAACAACAACAACAACAAAAACACAGTTTGAAAGCTGGCAGGGGGGGGGGGCAAAGTTTTGTAAACACAAAGGTCGTCTCTGCGAGATCAGCTCACTGTCCCTTTACGTTGTGAGGTTGTAAGTGTTGATGGTTATTTTGGGTCGTCGGTGGAGAGGGGACAACGACGATAGATCTTTTAGTCTTAGTAAGTTGAGTTTTACGGCACTTGCAACTCAATAAGTTCATATATAGGTGCCGAAGATTAGAGGTGTTACAAGAGAGTAATATACATAAAAAAGGAGAGATATATAGGAGATAAATAACAGTTGCTAAATAGGAAAGAAGGAGCAAACAACACCAGAGCACCCGCCAAAAACCCACGACGATAGATCTACCATAACCTAAAATCAAACTAAAAAGTAGGCTACAATGATTTACCTTTTACCTCTATAATTTAAGATTTGTGGAACGCTGGTATACGCTTTTTGTCGAAGATTTGCCTGTACCCCCGGGCGGTGCTACTGACTGAAGTGTCTGTAGGCCATTCCCAAGGGGGGGGGGGGGGGCATTAACATCTTGAGTTCTTATGCACAGTAGAGTAGTAATTGTAAATGGGTTGACTCATCAATGTCACGCTCATAACTGTGCCTGAACTACAACAGGGAAGCTGCTTTTTCTTTCCTAATCCTTATTATCGTCATTTTTCCTCTACCTCTTTTGTATGTTTGTCACACTCTTGTGACCCGCTATGTCCAGGGTGCCTTGATAGTCGAAGCAGACTTTGAGCTGTTGAAGCTAGAGAGGTGAGCAGAGTAAGCTCGATTCCCTGTAAGGACTTATCTGTTGATATCCTCCCCTTGACGCTCATATGACCTTATACAGTTGCGAGCGCGTAAAACCTCTACTAAAACTAAAACAGAAGATTTGTCTTATCACCCAATTCTCGGCCTTGCAGTGAAGGGGTTAAGAGACTGGTATCGACGCCCTTTAATTAAGAAGTAATCAAAGGGACCATCCATTTGCCTCACACGGGGCCAGGTTCGTTTTGTGTGTTGTGTGTTGTTACCACCTTCAGCATGTTGTGTGCATTGTTTTCTGAATATCTGCTCATTTTTTCTGGATTATTTTCATACGTGTATAACTTGGAGTACTTGTACATTATTCTGTCGATGATTGTTATCTCGCAGTTTTGTTTTATCAAAACAATATCAGTGGTGCTTTCTTTCAATGTGGGAGTAGCTGCTGCTGGAACTATCAACGTTTATTTCAACCTCTGCTGTTCATCAAGATGGCGAGGAGTCCGAGGAGCCAGAAAGGCTAGATACTTTATAGTGTTTCAAGAACATTGAAAAGCGGTGATAACGATAAATATAATTTGAACCTACACATACATGATCTCGTTATCTTATTCAGCGATGCAGTGTGTCTATCAGGACTTATTGTAATGTAATATTTTCTGTTGTTTCGCGTACTTTCTTTTCTTTTACAACTTGATGCAGTACAAATTCTGCTGTGAAGGATGAAAATAGTAGAAGAATGCGAGTTCTTAGAATGAAAGTAATTTAAACTACACTTTACTTGTAAACATGGGAAGAAATGTTCTGTGTACGATAATTGTAGATCTGGATAGAAATCAGCCTGGAGATCAGACGGTGGCAGTCTACAAATTTCCTAAAGACAACTAGAAAGCAAAGCTTGGGTGGCGAGTTTGCCTAATAAATGGAAGTAGAGGGTGTCACTGATTTTATATCTGTACCTTGCATTGGCCTGAAAATGTACAAAATAGAACATACAACCTGGAAGAGGCCATCGTCCAGCAGTACCTCCAACACTTTTCCAAGTGCCGAAATCGTAAGTTACGTGTTATCCCGAAGTAAGCCCCGACCAACTACAAAATCGTACTATGGACATTGATGGAATAAACGCCTTTAACAATATTCAAAGCCGATGCGTTTGACGATCAGTTCACATCGATACTCCGAAAACATGGAATAGTTGCATCCGATGAGGAACTGTCACAGTATCATTTTCTTTGGTAAAGAAAGAGATGGTGCTATTCCAAAAGTTTCAGTCTATTTTCAAGTTATTAGTTCCTCTACTGGTGTTTTCATCTCTTTTGAAATATACAGATCACTCCAAAGAGTCTACCACCTTTTCCTGAAATCAATAAGTGGAGAGAGTCAACTCACAGAATTACTTCGTTTTGTTAGGTCAGAAGAGAAGAATGACAGGAAATTTGAATCTTTAAACAACAAAAATGTTCTTTTGAACTCCCCAAGAAATGGGCGACTGTATAGTGTTGTTGGTGTGTGTTTCCAGTGGAATATGTGTTGTTTTCTAATTACCTATAATGTATGTATATATATATATATATATATATATATATATATATATATATATATATATATATATATATATATATATATATATATATATATATATATATATATATATATATTGCCTGTTTTTATTTGTTTGTGTTTGTGGCATGTGCTTGCAAGATTGTAAAGCCTTGCTTGATCAACATTTTAAATATTGTTCTTTTTATGTTTACCGAAGCAACATAGTTACTACAATGCTTTCCTTTACACTTGTACTACCGCCTGCCTCTCTCTCCATTCGTCTCCGCTATTAGACCTTCTCTTAAGTACTATGATTTAAATGTTGGTATTTTTCCAGTTAAAACTTAAATATTTATTTTCGATGCCCTTTCGAAAGTAATAATTGCATTAATGGCATGGTTGCTGAGAATGGTTTTGCCCTCTTTATTAGTATTTTAGTGCAATGCTAAAACTGTAGTGCAGTCAAAAATTGGTGGCGTAACTTATCCTCAAATATCTTATAATAATGGAGCTAAGCCCGTTTGTGAGGTCAGTATACATTTATTAGACAGGTGCCTATAAAATCTACAAAAATATGATTCAGTCAAAAATGGTCACAAAGGATTACGGTGGCGTATTTTCAACGTTCGGAAAATACCTTGATTTTCCAGGTTTGATGGGGTTTTTTCCTGTAAATCAAAGCTCTCGGGTGTTTTCACTCTGTCATTAGCCATTTCATATTTTACTTCGTCGTGTGTGTGAGACAGCTGCTTCTACTTTTTCCAGAACTCGATATATCCAACTCTGTTTGGATGTGTGCTTCACAGTGTCGATAGAGATTGCAGGCAAACTCCTCTGTATTGACTTTTTCTATGGTGTAGTCATGTCCCCAACACGTTGAGTTCGTTTAGACCCACAAAAATGTTTACTTTGTTGTATCGACGTTTTCACAATTTAGCGCGTATTTGGTGCGTATTTGGTGCGTAGTTGTTTTTTTATAGAGCAAGACTCTAGATCTAGATCTCTTTATATCCTTTGGAGCACAGAATTCAGGACTGATTTGGAGTAGTTAGCAAGAACATAAGTGACGTTCGTGCTTTGTGACTGAAGGGTCATGAGGTTGATCCCTGCCATGGGGCCGAAATTGTGTTCTTGATAGAGGTATGTGGTATGGATTTTCCTCACTTCAGCGAAGTGGGAATGGGTACCCGGCAGTAGGCGGGAAAGATGTCTTGTATCTTTAAATGGGTGAACCAATGTCATCCATACTTTGCACAGCAGTTTCTATCAATTTGTCTTAACGTAATCACATTTTTCCACAACCATTGAGGTCTGATTAAAAAACTTTTTTTTTTCATAAATTTATATAAAATACTATAAATCTCAATCAGGCAGAAAATAATAAAATAATATGATTGTTCACAGCACTTCCCGCTTCTCGCACACATTTTGCATACGCATATGGCCTACGTCACAGCTCATCAATGACACTTTTTAGTTTCAAAACTTCTTACAAATTCTTTTAAAAATCCTATTTTTATCTTATTCTATTCTGCCACTTAATTCTTAGGATACTCCTCATACATTTGTTGATGAAAGTCTGGATTTTATTCAGTACTGTCTTTGTTGTCTTCCAAGTTTCGCAGCCGTAGAGGAGCACAGACTTGACGTTGGAGTTAAAGAGTCGTATCTTGGTATGCTTGCTTCCCAGACTTTTGATAATTGATTGAATGCTGGGTCTTTGTGCTGTGACATTACATTCCTCTCAGCCTGGGTCTTTGTGCTGTGACATTACATTCCTCTCAGCCCGGGTCCTTGTGCTGTGACATTACATTCCTCTCCGCCCGGGTCTTTGTGCTGTGACATTACATTCCTCTCAGCCCGGGTCTTTGTGCTGTGACATTACATTCCTCTCAGCCCGGGTCTTTGTGCTGTGACATTACATTCCTCTCAGCCCGGGTCTTTGTGCTGTGACATTACATTCCTCTCAGCCCGGGTCTTTGTGCTGTGACATTACATTCCTCTCAGCCCGGGTCTTTGTGCTGTGACATTACATTCCTCTCATCTCAGCCCGGGTCTTTGTGTTGTGACATTACATTCCTCTCATCTCAGCCCGGGTCTTTGTGCTGTGACATTACATTCCTCTCCTCTCAGCCCGGGTCTTTGTGCTGTGACATTACATTCCTCTCATCTCAGCCCGGGTCTTTGTGCTGTGGCATTACATTCCTCTCAGCCCGGGTAGGCCTTGACAGGCTGAGTCAAAGCTCGCCTCCTGTATTATATCTAAATAAATTGTGTTGATGGGTCGTACCAAAACCCAAAACAATCCCACAAAGAAAGACAAACTCCTAAACGTACAGCACGTGAGAGATTGTTCATACCAGTGAAAATGTCAATGTTAAACAAATAAATAATTACAACGGTAAAGTAAGCTCAAATCGATGTTCAAACTTGTGATGTGTTTTACATTTCGACTGTGGGCTGACTTATAATTGACTGACGAAAAAATGTAACCCACCCGTCTGCAAGTTCTTACCGCTTGACCTTTGATAAGATTTAAACATTAAAAAAATCGGTTGTGGTAATGAGCACACGGGGGCAGAGTCAGACGAAAGAAAGAGTTGTATTTGAAATCTGACAAACGAAGACATTCCCCCCCCTTTTGATTGAGGGTCGATATTGTCACCACGATGACAGTGACATTCAGATCTTTTTAATTCTGTGCGGAATGTTTACTTAGATAGTTAGAATAATGGCTGTAATAAACTGTCAGTCCCGATGTTCAGTAGAACTAAATGAATCTAAGTACCGGTACAATGATAGGGATAAATGACCTGTCTCATTGTGTAGAATTATGCGACACAGATATCATAATAAGTATTACATTCTTGTTGTACAATTTAATGATATAATCGTCCTCTTATTAAAAATAGGTGTAATAATGTTGACGTACATTGCAGGAACACAAAGAAAGAAAGAAGTACAATAATCATTTGTTATGTCATTGATTAAGTCCTGGTTTCCTTTGTACTGAGGGTATATATAAAAGTCTAGGCCTGAAATAGAGGAGAAGTCTAGCGCTAAAGTAACCCGGTGTCGATGTCCCACAAGCCTCTCCGACCCAGAATGTCGACTTCATTTTTGTGGGGAAACAGCTCAACTTGCTCTCGCGACCAGAAAATGAGCTTGCCAATAACAACACCATCACCTTCTGGTTTATATTATGCAAAAATCGTAAGCGACGAGCAGTGGTACATTGTCCAAGTGGTCAACGTGGCGGTCATCTCTTGTCTCCTCAGTCTGTTCGGTGTGGCCACTAACATCATCAACATTGTGGTGTTTGCCAAGCAAGGCTTCCAGGACAGCATAAACATCAGCCTCATGGGTGAGATGGCAATTATCACATCTGCAGTAAAGATACTAACAAATAACCAAATCTACTTTTACTTGAAATAATTTGTAGGATAAACGGTCGTGGAATAAAACATAACACACATAAGTGAGGTGTATATAATAGACACAGTGTTGAAATATATCACGCAGCACATTTAATATACAGTCCAGGTCTCAAAGTAAATGGAGAAAAGATTAATAACATCAGGTATGTAGATGACACAGTTTTGATAGCAGGCTCAGAAAAGGACCTTCAATTGCTTCTAGATACTGTTGTAACAGAAAGTGAACGTAAAGGATTATTGTTGAATGTAAAAAAACCCAGAATGCATGGTAATATTAAAAAAGCAGCAATTCCTAGTTGTAATCTCATTAGCAAAAGTGAAAAGATCAAACTAGTCCAACAGTTTAAATATCTAGGATATATGATAACATCTGATGCCAAATGTTCCACAGAAATAAGACGGAGAATTACAATGGCTAAGGCTAGTTTCAATAAAATGAGCCCAATATAGAAACATCTTAATGAACACCAAAATGAAAGTTCTGAAATGCCATGTTTGGTCAACCCTTCTATATATGGCTGTGAATGCTGGACAATCACTAAAGACAGTGAAAATAAAATAGAAGCAACAGAAATGTGGTTTCTTAGGAGACTGCTAAGAGTATCGTGGGGGGAAATGAAATCAAATGAAGTAGTGCTTGATGAAGCCCACGTGAGTCGCTCAATGTCAAAAACAATCAGGAAACGACAAATGCAGTTTTTGGGACACATAAATAGACATAAGGGTCTGGAACATCTAGCTCTCACTGGCAAAAATAGAGGGCAGGCGAGGCAGGGGAAGGCCCAGAACAACATACGTGGGGAACCTAAACAAATGGGTAACAGGGAAAGATCAGGGAAACGTAGCTTTTTTGAGAGCCTCCCAGCAAAGGAATGAATGGAGAACCATGATCGCCGATGTCTGTCGCAGATCTGGCATTGGATGATGATGATGATGATGACTATCATCAAGCTGTGCGTTCGCTCTTAGCCCAGAAATCTTTTATTTTTCAGGAGATAAAAAAAATAGTTGCCTCGCGATTTTCCCAAGTTATGAAGAAATCTGAGAATTCAAGAAACCCTACTGGTTTGGAACATAATAATATGACAATGGGCGACTCAAATCGTGAATTCAAAAGAAAACCTTTTTGAGAGATAAAATGTTCAAAAAAGTGCAAAAAAAAAAGATTAAAAAAAATATGATGAAACTGTTGTAAACCCTCCGGGGCGGGGCTACTGACTGAAGTGTCTTTAGGCCATTCCCAAAGGGAGGGGGTGGGGGGGGGGGCATAAACATCTCGAGTTCTTATGCATAGTAGAATTCTAATTGTAAATGGGCTGATTCATCAATGTAATGCTCATAGCTGTGCCTGAACTGCAATAGGAAACTGCTGCTTTTTCTTCCCTAATCCTTACTATCGTCATTTTCCTCTACTTCTTTTGTATGTATGTCAGACTCTTGTGAACCGCTATTTCCGGGGTGCCTTGATAGTCGAAGCAGACTTTGTGCTGATGAAGCTAGAGAGGTGAGCAGATTAAGTCTGATTCCCTGTAAGGACTTCTCTGTTGACATCCACCCCTGGTGCTCATATATTATAACCTTATAGAGTTGCAAGCTCCGTAAAACCTCTACTAAAAAAGAAAAAAGCTGCTGTACAGTAGGCACTTTCCATTCTTCAAATTCTGACAACCTTTTCTCTCTGCGGTCCTTGAATAAAACATACATTTGAATGAACTAAGGGACAAAATACTCATTATAAAAGTGAGGCAGTGTTGTGGAATCAGGCTCTCGTCAATTTTTGGGCATGTAGAGTTATAGGTATCATCTTAAAGCTTGTTCACTTGTCCTTATTTGGATGAAAAAAATATCCATTTATCTTGAATACAAGTCGAGATATTTGTGAAAGAAGGAGGTGGGGGTCACCTGTTTTTTTTAAAGGTAAAATTAGTGAGAAAATGGCCGCCAAAGATTAGTTATTTCCTTAGCTTAAGACTTCATGGTAACTGAAAATGTACACCTTTTGTGCCTTTAATCAACGCTTTTCCGAAAAATCCACTCAGAAATGAGTTCTTTAAAGGAGATGAAAGGTGTTGAGCCAAAAAATAAAAAAAATTGATAAAAATTCACAAACCTGCGGAAAAATGCAAGTCTCCTCACTTTGATTATTTTGACGAGAGCCTGATTCCAACAAAAAAATGTAATGGCAGATACTTTACACCCCAATCAACACAATTTTGATCATTTAGAAGGCGGCCACTTCTGAACTACCTGTTATGGCCAACACGAACATTAATCAAAGCAGGAAACATGAAGTGGCTACACGTTTGGGGATCAAATATCCCAAAACAGAAAAGACAGTAGGCCGCACTTACTGACGTAGCGTTGGGTCCTCATACCTTACCCAGCGCATCCACGGCTCGTGGATAGGGGAGAAGCCTTCAGATACGGAGACACGCTGCTAAGCAGACGCGCACCAAATGTAAGATGTTGGTGGAGAGTAGAGGAGAACCCTGGTGGCACAGGTGCTTTAGAAAATATTCCGTACACTCGAAGAAGGGACCATCTTTGCGATAACATTCTATCTATGCCAGCGGTGAGATTCCAAAAGATATCCATGATTAAGTTAGTTTTCTTAGCTTTACCTATAGCACCACGTGCCACTGAATGTGAGATGCATAGATTAATACGCCTTAGGAGTCATTTTACAAACATCTTGCAGCATGTAATAATGGGAAGAATGAGAAGAAGTCTAAGACAAGAGATAACTAAAGCGCAATTCATCTTTGATCCTGACAAGGGCAACAGGAATTCTATTTTCACCTTTTTAATGGAAAGATTTATTGAATTATGGTAAAACCTGTATTTGTGTTTCACAGATTAGTCAAAAGTTTTCGAAAAATTTAGACAATGTAGCTTATTCAGAATATTGGCATAGCTAGACTTAGATGAAAAAGCTGTGAGAATTATTAGAAATGTGTACTTGGACCAAAAGGCTGTTGTACTGAGGGAGAGCCTAGCGAATATAAGCAAATTAGAAGAGGAGTGAGGCAAGGATATGTTGTGTCAGCTGATGTCTTTGACATGTGCAGTGATACTACCCTTAGAAATATAGAAGAATGCCTAGGTCTCAAATTGAATGGCAAAATGATTAATGGCCTTAAATATGCCGATGGCAAAGCAGATTCAGATAATAAAAGACTTTCAATCTGTTCTAGATATTGTTGTAACAGAAAGTAAAGGTAAATGGTTATTGTGGAACGTGGATAATACAGAATGCATGATAAAATTTAAAAAGCTGTTAATCCTACTTGTATGGGCAAAAGGAAAAAGGTCAAACAAGTTCAACAGTTTAAATATCTAGGATATATAATTACATAGCATGATACCAAATGCTCCCCAAAAATGAAAAAGAAGATTAACAAAAGCTACAGACAGTTTCAATTAAATGACCCCAATCCTCGGAAATAAAAAAAAATCTCAATGAATACAAAAATGAAAATTATGGAATATTGTGTATGCTCAACCCTTCTATATGGCTGTGAATGCAGGACAATCACTAAAGACAGTGAAAATTAAATAAAAGCGACAGAACTGTGGTTTCTTAGGAGACTGCAGAGAATTTCTTCGAAGGAAAAGAAATCAAATGCGGTATTTTTGAAGAATGGTGTCCTCGTGGGCTGCTCGCTGATTAAAAAAAACCCAACACAATCAAGAAATTCCCCCCGTGGCAGTGCTACTGACTGAAGTGTCATTAGGTCATTTCCAAAGGGGGGACATTTCTCGTTCAAGCACAGTAGAACTGTAAATGGGCTGATTCATGTCACGCTCATAACTGTGCCTGATCTACAACAGGGAACTGCTGCTTTTTCTTTCCTAATCCTTACTATTGTCATTTTCCTCTACTTCTTTTGTATGTTTGTC
>NW_004798277.1:216158-218704 GCF_000002075.1 Aplysia californica | reverse complement strand
CACACACACACACACACACACACACACACACACACACACTCACACACACACACACACACACACACACACACTCATAAATATTTAAAGTAGCGTCCAAAAGAAACTTGAAGATGTATTACTGGATCATTGAGTTATAGCCTTGCACTAACGGCTCATGCAGCATATGAAATTAAAGCTAAATAAATTCTGCGGCTTCTGACATATTACTATTTCATACTTGTTATGAGACACCCGAGATATGGTCCCTCAAAATGGACCTTCTAAAATCAGGCTTGGTGAAATAAGTGCCAAATCAAAGAAATGTAAAAAATGTCTTTGTGTGTGCATTGAGGAGTATCAATATTGATAGAATGAACATACATTGCATATCCAATGGATGGAGAATTTTGTCTCTGCATTAAACAATAATTTTTATTATAATAGGTTCAAACAAATCGGATAACAGTGTAATCAGAAATACCACGCAAAACCTCCTCACTGCCAAATGTGAGGCAGCATGGTGGAATCAGACTCTCGTCAATTTTTGAGCATGGAGAGTTATTGGTATCATCTTAAAGCGTATTCACTTGTCTTAATTTAGATGAAAAAAATATCAAATTATCTTGATTACAAGTCGAGATATTTACGAAAGAAGGAGGTGGGGGCCTCCTGTTTTCAGAGGTAAAATTAGAGAGAAAAAGGCTGCCAAAGATTAGTTATTTCCTTTGCTTAAGAGTCCGTGGTAACTGAAAATTTACATCTTTTGTGCCTTTAATCAACGTTTTAAGAAAAATCCCCACAGAAATGTGTTCTTTAAAGGTGTTGAGCCAAAATACAAAAAATTGATAAAATTTCACAAACCTGCGGAAAAATGCAAATTTCTTCACTTTGATTATTTTGACGAGAGCCTGATTCCACCACGCTGCCTCATAAATAATTCCTCCAAAATCTAACACAGTCCATGTGCAAAAAAACCCCCAACAGGTTTCGTGCTCAATGCTCAACATGAAAGCAATATAAATATCTAGTTGCTAAGCAAAAAAAAGAAAACAAAACTAGAAATCATACTAATAAGCACTTGCACTAAGTCTTGTACGTCCAGGCTTTTCGAGGTACAACTTTCCTGATACCATAATCTCGATCACCCACTTCTGCTTTTCATTCAATTCAATTTGGTAAATTCAGTGGTATACACTTAGTTTTGTTGTCATAGTGGGGTTTTATTTTAAATGGCTATCACAGTTTATTTGTTGACTTTCAAAGTTTGAGCGTCCTAGGAAATTACAAATTTTCCTTTTTTGGGGGCCTTTAATCAAGGTTTTTCAGTAAGATCAGCACCAAGATGTTTACAAAATGGACTCAAAAGGTGTTGAGAAGAACAAAAATCGATGAAAAGTGCGCGAACCGTGCTGTTTGCTTGATTTCATCGTTTTGACAAGAGGCTGATTTCTCCCTGATTACTGACAATAAGTTACAACAAATGTCCACAAACAATTCTGGCGGACAAAAAATGGATGCCGACATTTCTGAGGGATCTAAGCTTTGTCCCGGACACGGGTTGCTTGCCCTTGGCTGGTGATGTGGCCGTGACACTTATCCCACTCTAACACCAGGGGCACATTGGCAGGGTCGTGTCAGGTCGGGTCGGACAAGATCGGGTCGGGTCGGATCAGATCAAGTCGGTCGGGTTGGGACGGGTCGGTCGAGGACACAATGACAGTCGTATTTATTTGATTCAGTTGGGGCCTACCATATTTTTCTCCTTGGGGTGGAGGACGCAAAAGCTACTTTATCCCGATTCTACTGAATTCGACTAAAGGCATGTCACGGGTCTGCAAAACACGATGTTTGGGTCAAAAAATCGATTTTTAACTTTCTCCATTTTTGGGTACCTGAATATCTAAAGAATTGATAACGCTTGATGCTTCATCATAAAAAGTCAAGAATTTTCATTTATATGCTTTTTCCAGAAGGCACCCTTGTCAAAAGTTGGCGCGTTTTCTTCAGATAAGCCCATAATTTGACCGCGACAACTACTGTGTGCCCCCGTATGACCCTATCATGTTTAGTATCGTTCTTTTCCCAAGCTCTCTTCTTTCAAATCCCTAACCGATCAAGACGATCAAGATCTGTGTATTTTTGGCAGTTGAGCAACCATGTGCAGAACGGAAGACTCCTCTTCTTGCAAATTTTGGGTCGTCTTTGACGAAACGAATCCCCGTTGCTAAAAATAATAATGTGACGTCAATACTCCGTTGCAGAATGCCGCGCCACATGTAACCTCCAACAGTATTTTACGATCACCGCTGTTTCTTCTTTCAATTCGACAGCCGTTTGATTCTTTTTATCTCCTTTCACTGACAGAACCATGTGATTCGGTTTTGTATTTGACGAGATTTAGTTCTGTTTCTGACCCCTCTTGATTTTTGTCAAGGCCACAAACCAAGGAATCTGCCTTTCTCTCTTTGACTTTGAAGATGCAGGCTAAGGTGTGGTACGATCTTAAAAGTAGTTTTCACTCTCATAATCACACCCCCCCCCGTCTCTTAATCCAATCAAAGAGCGGG
>NW_004798277.1:214289-215971 GCF_000002075.1 Aplysia californica | reverse complement strand
AGAGACAGTGAGAGAGGGAGGGAGAGTGAGAGAGAAAGAGAGAGAGTGAGAGAGAGAGAGAGAGAGGGAGAGAGAGAGAGAAAGAGAGAGAGAGGGGGTGGGTCTAGTGTGTGGCAATAATGTTGGCTATGTGTGTGCATTTTGTATATTTTGTCACACAGCGAGTAAAGTGAAAGCATACTGCATGTTTTGTCCAATGCTGAACCAATAAAATATAGATCATCGTATGATAGCTCACAACCTCATACAAATAGTGCTTGGAGCTCTTTGCGTTATTGTCTAAAATCTAAAATTAGTTCAGTGGTCTTTGATGAACTTCTTGTGTGTCTTGAGAAACTAGTAGTTGTAGTGTTGAAAAGTGTAGTCCTGGTGGAGCTTGCAGTATATGTATTACATTGGTCATTGTTTGTGCATTGCGTTCATTCATAAACACAGTCAGCTAACCATTAGCAGGCTTATTCGTATGAAAATGCAAGAGCTAACAAGTACACTTTTAAAAAGAAATGCAAAGCTTAGAGATTGGATCAGCATTAACCATAGCGATGATATATTATTTTAAGAACAACAAATCCAATGCTCTCTACCCGAAAACGAATACCTTTATAATGGACCTCCGACATCGGGCTCTCGAAAAAAATAAGAAATCCTTTGATTTTTACTCATCCATTTCAACAAATTTTAATAACCTCATACGCATCAAAAAGACATTCAAAGCACCTCGAACCTTGCGTGACAGTATGTCCTGCGAGTAGGTCAGAGCTATTTTTCACCATCTACAAACGACTCTAATCTAGGTATCCCACGATTGGTCCGCTGGGGAGGGGAGGGGAGGGGAACGGAGGGGCGATGATTGTGCGTACTGTAGATCATTCTTTGCAATAGCATGTGCAATATGACTTATAGGAAACACGGTGTCACTTTGGGGTCCCAAATAAAAGGCCTTTTTTAAACGTAAACCAATCCTAGCACGTGTTCCAGACGTGTTCAATGCCTGGTTCTGTTCCATGGTTCTACGAATAAGTAAGAGAAAATGTGCGGAAGGGCAGCGGGGGCTGTTTGAAAATAAAAAAAATGAACATGCATTTTCATGTAGTCTAACTGGCTTTCCCTACTACTAGCTCAGATTCAGTTTTTTTGTCCAAATTTTGATCTCATCGATAGAGTACTCACTGTACCAGTAAGCCAGTAGACTTAGCCAAATGTAGCTCTATAGTTGCAGGAGCGTGTTGACGATGGAGAGAAAAAGAGGGGGAAAGGGATTCTTGTACATGTATCTCCGTCCGTCTCTCTTTCTGCTTTCCACCTTCTCCTCATCCCCTACACCCCCCCCAATCTCTCTCTCTTGCTCTCTCTTTATCTGTATGTGTATACGGGTGTTTTGTATATTAATACATGTATTACACTCTTTTCATGTTCATATATTACATATATGTAGCGTTGAAGAAAATTTAAATTTTACTGTATGTGTTTTACAACCCTGTTGACACAATTTAGATCATTTAGGGGGTGGGGTTCCAACTGTGCCTGCCAGGGCCAACATTGGTTGATATGAAACATGTACTCGATAAAATTCTCTCCACTTGGGAATCTGACTCGGGTCTCCTGCACGAGACAGAGGACCGCCTGTTACACGACAGAAGCCGGAACTCTCTCTCTCTCTCTCTCTCTCTCTCTCTCTCTCT
>NW_004798277.1:212598-214143 GCF_000002075.1 Aplysia californica | reverse complement strand
TCTCTCCCTCTTTCTCTCTCTCTCTCTCTCTCTCCCTCCCTCTTTCTCTCTCTCTCTCTCTCTCTCTCTCTCTCTCTCTCTCTCTCTCTGTGTGTTCACGTGCGTGTGTGTGTATATGTGTATCTGTTGTCCCAACTCTGAAGCAATTCAAGCAAAAGTCATCTACAGTTACTGTTGAATGATCGATATTACATTTGAAAGTAAGTGATTTGAAACATGCAGATTACATCTCCCATAATGTACAGACATCTCATCGTCGAGCGTTAACAATGGGATGGGATGCAATTTTCCTGGTAACAAAACTATCCTTGGACGGTATGTAGACTTTAAAAGGGCCTGTCATCATATGTGTCAGTGTCTGACAAAAGGAAGGGTGAACGACATAGCAGTACATTTGCAAGGCCGAGAACATTGACGCTTTTCGGCGCTCTGAAGAGACCACGTCAAAGTACGTCGTCGCATTCGGAGTGTTGAGCTCCACCTTTCATAAATTTTTGTTTACAGAAATTTTGAGACAAAATCTCGATTTGAAGGCATGTCATATTTTGATATACAAAGGTATTTCATGTGAACACACCAGGGAACGGATCCAAATGTGTCGATGGTTTTTTACGTGTCGTGCTAATAATAGGCCTTATCATTCATGAAAAGAGTGGTTTGGCGATGAAGTCCCCTTCTATCTGAACGGAGACGTGAACCTAAGAAATCACATTTACTGGAGTTGAGAAAAAACAGAAAAAGTCGTTTACCGAAACCTGCACACTCACACAGAATGCTACAGCGTGGGTTGAATCGAGTCAGTACAGATTAATTGGTCCGGGCAGGTTCATGGTTGAAGACGATAGTGCTGTAACAGTGGCAGCAGATCGTTGTCTGAAGATTTTGAATCTGTTGCGAAGATCACTGAGAAAATTGTGTGGGACATCAGGAGCGGAGACATCAGTCGTTCAGGCAAGAGGGAGTAGCTCTACACACTGCAGCCGTGGTCATTGAGTGGAACCAGAATCACTTCAACTTAAGTCGCGGGATACGTTGTGTCAGAACTTGATGGTATTCCTACCTGAGCCCTTGGACTTCCAATCTTGGGACTGCCTTAGAGACTTAAAGATTAGATGTGCGGTCAGACTTTTTCCCTCCTTTGTGAACTGAGGCAAAACGTTAAACACCTTGCTCGACAAAATCTGCGAGAGCAGTGCCAGAAGGTAATAAATCACATTTCAACACCGAGCAAAGGAGACTTCCTCTCGTGACTGCCGCCTCGCAGAGCACATTCTTTGACAGCCCAGAACTTCTGTACGAATAGTGGGACTCTCTTCTATGACTTCGTAAAACTAAATGCACAAGTAAAGTCCTTATTTTGCTGAATTAATTTATTGTGCTGTCTATGGCTTTTAAAATGTGAACACTTGTTTGAATTGCGTCAATATTGTGATATGTTTTACTCTCTCTCTCTCTGTCTCTCTCTCTCTCTCTCTCTCTCTCTCTGTCTCTCTGTCTGTCTGTCTGTCTGTCTGTCTGTCTGTCTGTCTGTCTGTCTGTCTGTCT
>NW_004798277.1:209881-211119 GCF_000002075.1 Aplysia californica | reverse complement strand
CACACACACACACACACACACACACACACACACACACACACACACACACACGCGCGCGCGCGCGCACAGAGCAGTTTGGAGAAAAACAAATTTGTAAAAAATTTATTCCATGCCCCGGCCATTCTCTTAACCTTATAGGGCGTGCCGCTGTTAATTCATGCTCGGAGGCAGTTAATTTCTTTGGGATCGTAAACGAATTATAATATTGTTTTTTCTTCTTCCGCTTAAAAAAAAACGGTGGGCCACTCTAAAACGCTTCTTATGACTAAAGTCAAGAGTCGTCCAACATTTATCTGATGCAAGGTGGGAGGCTCATGCAAAATTTAAAGCTACTTCTACGGTTAAGGATCTACCCTCTACTAATAGAGACTTTGTAAAGCATTCAAAATGATACCAATGAGAAGGGTGGTACCAGACGAAAGACCGGAATTCTGCATCAAAAGATGGAAGATTAAAATGCGAATTTGTCTTCAGGCTACATCTTTAAAGACAATTCGACTTAAACGTTTCCACAAAGTCAGCAAGACATTGCAAAATCCTGAAGTGACGTTGAATACTTGTGCAAATCTTTATACTTCTCTGCAAGACTTTATCTCAACAACTCGGGACAACTTTGACGAAATTGAGCAAAATACACAGCAAATATTGCCAGGTGTTGACTACAAAACCCCCAGAAGAAAAAGAAGAACACTTGCGGGTGATGGTCCTTCTCCCAACGCACTAGACAGCCTGCCTGCAAGGGAAAGGTTCAAAGTAAAATCTTTCTCTACAACAATAGACGCTCTCTCAACCAATCTCATGTATACAAAGAAGTGGCAGGGCAATGTTCATTCTTGCAAGAATTAGATACAAGCAGAAGGAAAATCCAAGACAATGTTGAAAAACTGACTGCTCAATACCCGAATAATGTGGACCCTAGCCTCGCGGGTGAGCTCGTGCACTTTCAAAGATATCTGAAACAAATGCATCCTGAAAAAGAAAAACTTCAATTTCAATGACGTCATTGAGGCCTTCGTAGTAAAAAAAAAAAAGCGTTTTTAGTTTAATATTTTAGGGGAAGATTTGTTCATTTGTGACATAAGATGCCCAACTAGCAGCGGTGGCACCAGCAGCAGCAGGAACAACAACAACAACAACAACAACAACAACAACAACAATAACAGCAACAACAACAGCAAAAACAGCAACATGTTTCTTTTTTATTTATTTATTTTTGGAAAGTAAAGGCTATTTTTTGG
>NW_004798277.1:171990-209290 GCF_000002075.1 Aplysia californica | reverse complement strand
GAATATGTGATGCATCGTGGTAAGATCAGTCGCTCGTCAAAACAAAGAAATCCGAAAAATGGACATTTTTCAGCCAGTTTGGATTGAAACAAATTGTTTTGACTCATAACCTTTGTATGTCCATTCAAAAACACTTTTATGTGTGTATTTTATGGAAAACATTGATTAGAGGCACAAGAAATGTAAATTTGCAGTTTCCAAGAACTGTAAATCTTCGATAGTCATTTTCTCGCTACTGTTACTTCTGAAACCAGGCGACCTACCTCCTTCAATCGCAAATATCTCGACTTCTTCTCATGATAAATGGATATTTATTCATTGATGGCAAAGCACATGAAAAACCTTTAAAATGATTCCAATAACTCCATATGCCCAAAAATTGACGAGCGCCGGATTCCACCGAGTCGTGATACATATGTCGTTAAAAACCATTTGTCCATTAGTTCAATAAAATTAGAAAAATACCTATCCATGGACATGAGTTCAATGTAAAAGTCTTTATTTTCAATTTAGGTGAAAACGGAAAATGATGAATTGTATTTACGCACAGATTTTTCTAAATTCCTTTTGATCTTTTAAACCAACAGTAAACAATGTTATAACGACTCTTTTGATTTTCTGAAACAAAAAAACTGTACAGATGGAAGAGGATATTCCTAATTGACACATGTCTTCATCACCAGGACCCCTCCGCTGGAGCGGAGGATGATCGGGACGACTACCCAACCAATACCACGGCCGGACCATCGGCAGGAGGTATTTATTGTCTGTGAAGTTTGTCTTGAAACATAATTTGTTGATTATTTCAGTAAGTTTAGGAAATTACCGGGTGTGTCTGACATCAATGTAAAAGTTATTTTTGGCTTCTAGCAGAAGAAGGAAAATCATTAAGCGTATTTACAGACAGATTTTATGATTATCCTTCTGTCCTTTTAAACCTACAGTAAACAATTTTATAACGACTCTTTATTTTGTATAACAAAAAAACTCACAAACTGTACAGATAGGAGAGGATATTCCTAATTGACTCATGTCTTCATCACCAGGACCCCTCTGCTGAAGCGGAGGATGATGCGGACGACTACCAAGGAGTACCACGGCCGGACCATCGGCAGGAGGTATTTGTCTATGAAATATGTGATGCATCGTGGTAAGATCAGTCGCTCGTCAAAACAAAGAAATCCGAAAAATGGACATTTTTCAGCCAGTTTGGATTGAAACAAATTGTTTTGACTCATAACCTTTGTATGTCCATTCAAAAACACTTTTATGTGTGTATTTTATGGAAAACATTGATTAGAGGCACAAGAAATGTAAATTTGCAGTTTCCAAGAACTGTAAATCTTCGATAGTCATTTTCTCGCTACTGTTACTTCTGAAACCAGGCGACCTACCTCCTTCAATCGCAAATATCTCGACTTCTTCTCATGATAAATGGATATTTATTCATTGATGGCAAAGCACATGAAAAACCTTTAAAATGATTCCAATAACTCCATATGCCCAAAAATTGACGAGCGCCGGATTCCACCGAGTCGTGATACATATGTCGTTAAAAACCATTTGTCCATTAGTTCAATAAAATTAGAAAAATACCTATCCATGGACATGAGTTCAATGTAAAAGTCTTTATTTTCAATTTAGGTGAAAACGGAAAATGATGAATTGTATTTACGCACAGATTTTTCTAAATTCCTTTTGATCTTTTAAACCAACAGTAAACAATGTTATAACGACTCTTTTGATTTTCTGAAACAAAAAAACTGTACAGATGGAAGAGGATATTCCTAATTGACACATGTCTTCATCACCAGGACCCCTCCGCTGGAGCGGAGGATGATCGGGACGACTACCCAACCAATACCACGGCCGGACCATCGGCAGGAGGTATTTATTGTCTGTGAAGTTTGTCTTGAAACATAATTTGTTGATTATTTCAGTAAGTTTAGGAAATTACCGGGTGTGTCTGACATCAATGTAAAAGTTATTTTTGGCTTCTAGCAGAAGAAGGAAAATCATTAAGCGTATTTACAGACAGATTTTATGATTATCCTTCTGTCCTTTTAAACCTACAGTAAACAATTTTATAACGACTCTTTATTTTGTAAAACAAAAAAACAAAAAAATGTACAGATAGGAGAGGATATTCCTAATTGACTCATGTCTTCATCACCAGGACCCCTCCGCTGGAGCAGAGGATGATCGGGACGACTACCCAAACAATACCACGGCCGGACCATCGGCAGGAGGTATTTATTGTCCGTGAAGTTTGTCTTGAAACATAATTTGTTTATTATTTCAGTAAGTTTAGGAAATTACCGGTTGTGTCTGACATCAATGTAAAAGTTTATGTTTTTGCTTCTAGCAGAAGAAGGAAAATCATTAAACGTAATTATTGACAGATTTGATGATTATTCTTCTGTCCTTTTAAACCTACAGTAAACAATTTTATAACGACTCTTTATTTTGTATAACAAAAAAACTCACAAACTGTACAGATAGGAGAGGATATTCCTAATTGACTCATGTCTTCATCACCAGGACCCCTCTGCTGAAGCGGAGGATGATGCGGACGACACCAGGGATATCACAGCCGGACCATCAGCAGGAGGTATTTGTCTCTGAAGTAATATCTTATGTATCGTGGTGAGATCAGGCGCTCGTCAAAATAATGAAATCCGAAAAATGTGAAGTAATATCTTATGTATCGTGGTGAGATCAGGCGCTCGTCAAAATAATGAAATCCGAGAAATGGACATTTTTAAGTCAGTTTGGATGAAACATTTTTTTTGGTTCATCACCTTTGTATGTCCATTCTAAAACACTTTTATGTGTGTATTTTATGGAAAACGTTGATTAGAGGCACAAGAAATGTAAATTTGCAGTTTCTAAGAACTGTAAATCTTTGACGCTACTGTTACTTCTGGAACCAGGCGACTCCACCTCCTTCATCGAAAGCAAGGCATATGAAAAAACCTTCAAAATGATTAAAATAATTTCATATGCCCAAAAATTGACTAGCGCTGGATTCCTCTGAGTCATAATACATATTTCGTGGAAAACCATTTGTCCATTAGTTCAATAAAATTAGAAAAATACCTATCCATGGACATGAGTTCAATGTAAAAGTCTTTATTTTCAATTTAGGTGAAAACGGAAAATGATGAATTGTATTTACGCACAGATTTTTCTAAATTCCTTTTGATCTTTTAAACCAACAGTAAACAATGTTATAACGACTCTTTTGATTTTCTGAAACAAAAAAACTGTACAGATGGAAGAGGATATTCCTAATTGACACATGTCTTCATCACCAGGACCCCTCCGCTGGAGCGGAGGATGATCGGGACGACTACCCAACCAATACCACGGCCGGACCATCGGCAGGAGGTATTTATTGTCTGTGAAGTTTGTCTTGAAACATAATTTGTTGATTATTTCAGTAAGTTTAGGAAATTACCGGGTGTGTCTGACATCAATGTAAAAGTTATTTTTGGCTTCTAGCAGAAGAAGGAAAATCATTAAGCGTATTTACAGACAGATTTTATGATTATCCTTCTGTCCTTTTAAACCTACAGTAAACAATTTTATAACGACTCTTTATTTTGTATAACAAAAAAACTCACAAACTGTACAGATAGGAGAGGATATTCCTAATTGACTCATGTCTTCATCACCAGGACCCCTCTGCTGAAGCGGAGGATGATGCGGACGACTACCAAGGAGTACCACGGCCGGACCATCGGCAGGAGGTATTTGTCTATGAAATATGTGATGCATCGTGGTAAGATCAGTCGCTCGTCAAAACAAAGAAATCCGAAAAATGGACATTTTTCAGCCAGTTTGGATTGAAACAAATTGTTTTGACTCATAACCTTTGTATGTCCATTCAAAAACACTTTTATGTGTGTATTTTATGGAAAACATTGATTAGAGGCACAAGAAATGTAAATTTGCAGTTTCCAAGAACTGTAAATCTTCGATAGTCATTTTCTCGCTACTGTTACTTCTGAAACCAGGCGACCTACCTCCTTCAATCGCAAATATCTCGACTTCTTCTCATGATAAATGGATATTTATTCATTGATGGCAAAGCACATGAAAAACCTTTAAAATGATTCCAATAACTCCATATGCCCAAAAATTGACGAGCGCCGGATTCCACCGAGTCGTGATACATATGTCGTTAAAAACCATTTGTCCATTAGTTCAATAAAATTAGAAAAATACCTATCCATGGACATGAGTTCAATGTAAAAGTCTTTATTTTCAATTTAGGTGAAAACGGAAAATGATGAATTGTATTTACGCACAGATTTTTCTAAATTCCTTTTGATCTTTTAAACCAACAGTAAACAATGTTATAACGACTCTTTTGATTTTCTGAAACAAAAAAACTGTACAGATGGAAGAGGATATTCCTAATTGACACATGTCTTCATCACCAGGACCCCTCCGCTGGAGCGGAGGATGATCGGGACGACTACCCAACCAATACCACGGCCGGACCATCGGCAGGAGGTATTTATTGTCTGTGAAGTTTGTCTTGAAACATAATTTGTTGATTATTTCAGTAAGTTTAGGAAATTACCGGGTGTGTCTGACATCAATGTAAAAGTTATTTTTGGCTTCTAGCAGAAGAAGGAAAATCATTAAGCGTATTTACAGACAGATTTTATGATTATCCTTCTGTCCTTTTAAACCTACAGTAAACAATTTTATAACGACTCTTTATTTTGTAAAACAAAAAAACAAAAAAATGTACAGATAGGAGAGGATATTCCTAATTGACTCATGTCTTCATCACCAGGACCCCTCCGCTGGAGCAGAGGATGATCGGGACGACTACCCAAACAATACCACGGCCGGACCATCGGCAGGAGGTATTTATTGTCCGTGAAGTTTGTCTTGAAACATAATTTGTTTATTATTTCAGTAAGTTTAGGAAATTACCGGTTGTGTCTGACATCAATGTAAAAGTTTATGTTTTTGCTTCTAGCAGAAGAAGGAAAATCATTAAACGTAATTATTGACAGATTTGATGATTATTCTTCTGTCCTTTTAAACCTACAGTAAACAATTTTATAACGACTCTTTATTTTGTATAACAAAAAAACTCACAAACTGTACAGATAGGAGAGGATATTCCTAATTGACTCATGTCTTCATCACCAGGACCCCTCTGCTGAAGCGGAGGATGATGCGGACGACTACCAAGGAGTACCACGGCCGGACCATCGGCAGGAGGTATTTGTCTATGAAATATGTGATGCATCGTGGTAAGATCAGTCGCTCGTCAAAACAAAGAAATCCGAAAAATGGACATTTTTCAGCCAGTTTGGATTGAAACAAATTGTTTTGACTCATAACCTTTGTATGTCCATTCAAAAACACTTTTATGTGTGTATTTTATGGAAAACATTGATTAGAGGCACAAGAAATGTAAATTTGCAGTTTCCAAGAACTGTAAATCTTCGATAGTCATTTTCTCGCTACTGTTACTTCTGAAACCAGGCGACCTACCTCCTTCAATCGCAAATATCTCGACTTCTTCTCATGATAAATGGATATTTATTCATTGATGGCAAAGCACATGAAAAACCTTTAAAATGATTCCAATAACTCCATATGCCCAAAAATTGACGAGCGCCGGATTCCACCGAGTCGTGATACATATGTCGTTAAAAACCATTTGTCCATTAGTTCAATAAAATTAGAAAAATACCTATCCATGGACATGAGTTCAATGTAAAAGTCTTTATTTTCAATTTAGGTGAAAACGGAAAATGATGAATTGTATTTACGCACAGATTTTTCTAAATTCCTTTTGATCTTTTAAACCAACAGTAAACAATGTTATAACGACTCTTTTGATTTTCTGAAACAAAAAAACTGTACAGATGGAAGAGGATATTCCTAATTGACACATGTCTTCATCACCAGGACCCCTCCGCTGGAGCGGAGGATGATCGGGACGACTACCCAACCAATACCACGGCCGGACCATCGGCAGGAGGTATTTATTGTCTGTGAAGTTTGTCTTGAAACATAATTTGTTGATTATTTCAGTAAGTTTAGGAAATTACCGGGTGTGTCTGACATCAATGTAAAAGTTATTTTTGGCTTCTAGCAGAAGAAGGAAAATCATTAAGCGTATTTACAGACAGATTTTATGATTATCCTTCTGTCCTTTTAAACCTACAGTAAACAATTTTATAACGACTCTTTATTTTGTAAAACAAAAAAACAAAAAAATGTACAGATAGGAGAGGATATTCCTAATTGACTCATGTCTTCATCACCAGGACCCCTCCGCTGGAGCAGAGGATGATCGGGACGACTACCCAAACAATACCACGGCCGGACCATCGGCAGGAGGTATTTATTGTCCTTGAAGTTTGTCTTGAAACATAATTTGTTTATTATTTCAGTAAGTTTAGGAAATTACCGGTTGTGTCTGACATCAATGTAAAAGTTTATGTTTTTGCTTCTAGCAGAAGAAGGAAAATCATTAAACGTAATTATTGACAGATTTGATGATTATTCTTCTGTCCTTTTAAACCTACAGTAAACAATTTTATAACGACTCTTTATTTTGTATAACAAAAAAACTCACAAACTGTACAGATAGGAGAGGATATTCCTAATTGACTCATGTCTTCATCACCAGGACCCCTCTGCTGAAGCGGAGGATGATGCGGACGACTACCAAGGAGTACCACGGCCGGACCATCGGCAGGAGGTATTTGTCTATGAAATATGTGATGCATCGTGGTAAGATCAGTCGCTCGTCAAAACAAAGAAATCCGAAAAATGGACATTTTTCAGCCAGTTTGGATTGAAACAAATTGTTTTGACTCATAACCTTTGTATGTCCATTCAAAAACACTTTTATGTGTGTATTTTATGGAAAACATTGATTAGAGGCACAAGAAATGTAAATTTGCAGTTTCCAAGAACTGTAAATCTTCGATAGTCATTTTCTCGCTACTGTTACTTCTGAAACCAGGCGACCTACCTCCTTCAATCGCAAATATCTCGACTTCTTCTCATGATAAATGGATATTTATTCATTGATGGCAAAGCACATGAAAAACCTTTAAAATGATTCCAATAACTCCATATGCCCAAAAATTGACGAGCGCCGGATTCCACCGAGTCGTGATACATATGTCGTTAAAAACCATTTGTCCATTAGTTCAATAAAATTAGAAAAATACCTATCCATGGACATGAGTTCAATGTAAAAGTCTTTATTTTCAATTTAGGTGAAAACGGAAAATGATGAATTGTATTTACGCACAGATTTTTCTAAATTCCTTTTGATCTTTTAAACCAACAGTAAACAATGTTATAACGACTCTTTTGATTTTCTGAAACAAAAAAACTGTACAGATGGAAGAGGATATTCCTAATTGACACATGTCTTCATCACCAGGACCCCTCCGCTGGAGCGGAGGATGATCGGGACGACTACCCAACCAATACCACGGCCGGACCATCGGCAGGAGGTATTTATTGTCTGTGAAGTTTGTCTTGAAACATAATTTGTTGATTATTTCAGTAAGTTTAGGAAATTACCGGGTGTGTCTGACATCAATGTAAAAGTTATTTTTGGCTTCTAGCAGAAGAAGGAAAATCATTAAGCGTATTTACAGACAGATTTTATGATTATCCTTCTGTCCTTTTAAACCTACAGTAAACAATTTTATAACGACTCTTTATTTTGTATAACAAAAAAACTCACAAACTGTACAGATAGGAGAGGATATTCCTAATTGACTCATGTCTTCATCACCAGGACCCCTCCGCTGGAGCAGAGGATGATCGGGACGACTACCCAAACAATACCACGGCCGGACCATCGGCAGGAGGTATTTATTGTCCGTGAAGTTTGTCTTGAAACATAATTTGTTTATTATTTCAGTAAGTTTAGGAAATTACCGGTTGTGTCTGACATCAATGTAAAAGTTTATGTTTTTGCTTCTAGCAGAAGAAGGAAAATCATTAAACGTAATTATTGACAGATTTGATGATTATTCTTCTGTCCTTTTAAACCTACAGTAAACAATTTTATAACGACTCTTTATTTTGTATAACAAAAAAACTCACAAACTGTACAGATAGGAGAGGATATTCCTAATTGACTCATGTCTTCATCACCAGGACCCCTCTGCTGAAGCGGAGGATGATGCGGACGACTACCAAGGAGTACCACGGCCGGACCATCGGCAGGAGGTATTTGTCTATGAAATATGTGATGCATCGTGGTAAGATCAGTCGCTCGTCAAAACAAAGAAATCCGAAAAATGGACATTTTTCAGCCAGTTTGGATTGAAACAAATTGTTTTGACTCATAACCTTTGTATGTCCATTCAAAAACACTTTTATGTGTGTATTTTATGGAAAACATTGATTAGAGGCACAAGAAATGTAAATTTGCAGTTTCCAAGAACTGTAAATCTTCGATAGTCATTTTCTCGCTACTGTTACTTCTGAAACCAGGCGACCTACCTCCTTCAATCGCAAATATCTCGACTTCTTCTCATGATAAATGGATATTTATTCATTGATGGCAAAGCACATGAAAAACCTTTAAAATGATTCCAATAACTCCATATGCCCAAAAATTGACGAGCGCCGGATTCCACCGAGTCGTGATACATATGTCGTTAAAAACCATTTGTCCATTAGTTCAATAAAATTAGAAAAATACCTATCCATGGACATGAGTTCAATGTAAAAGTCTTTATTTTCAATTTAGGTGAAAACGGAAAATGATGAATTGTATTTACGCACAGATTTTTCTAAATTCCTTTTGATCTTTTAAACCAACAGTAAACAATGTTATAACGACTCTTTTGATTTTCTGAAACAAAAAAACTGTACAGATGGAAGAGGATATTCCTAATTGACACATGTCTTCATCACCAGGACCCCTCCGCTGGAGCGGAGGATGATCGGGACGACTACCCAACCAATACCACGGCCGGACCATCGGCAGGAGGTATTTATTGTCTGTGAAGTTTGTCTTGAAACATAATTTGTTGATTATTTCAGTAAGTTTAGGAAATTACCGGGTGTGTCTGACATCAATGTAAAAGTTATTTTTGGCTTCTAGCAGAAGAAGGAAAATCATTAAGCGTATTTACAGACAGATTTTATGATTATCCTTCTGTCCTTTTAAACCTACAGTAAACAATTTTATAACGACTCTTTATTTTGTATAACAAAAAAACTCACAAACTGTACAGATAGGAGAGGATATTCCTAATTGACTCATGTCTTCATCACCAGGACCCCTCTGCTGAAGCGGAGGATGATGCGGACGACTACCAAGGAGTACCACGGCCGGACCATCGGCAGGAGGTATTTGTCTATGAAATATGTGATGCATCGTGGTAAGATCAGTCGCTCGTCAAAACAAAGAAATCCGAAAAATGGACATTTTTCAGCCAGTTTGGATTGAAACAAATTGTTTTGACTCATAACCTTTGTATGTCCATTCAAAAACACTTTTATGTGTGTATTTTATGGAAAACATTGATTAGAGGCACAAGAAATGTAAATTTGCAGTTTCCAAGAACTGTAAATCTTCGATAGTCATTTTCTCGCTACTGTTACTTCTGAAACCAGGCGACCTACCTCCTTCAATCGCAAATATCTCGACTTCTTCTCATGATAAATGGATATTTATTCATTGATGGCAAAGCACATGAAAAACCTTTAAAATGATTCCAATAACTCCATATGCCCAAAAATTGACGAGCGCCGGATTCCACCGAGTCGTGATACATATGTCGTTAAAAACCATTTGTCCATTAGTTCAATAAAATTAGAAAAATACCTATCCATGGACATGAGTTCAATGTAAAAGTCTTTATTTTCAATTTAGGTGAAAACGGAAAATGATGAATTGTATTTACGCACAGATTTTTCTAAATTCCTTTTGATCTTTTAAACCAACAGTAAACAATGTTATAACGACTCTTTTGATTTTCTGAAACAAAAAAACTGTACAGATGGAAGAGGATATTCCTAATTGACACATGTCTTCATCACCAGGACCCCTCCGCTGGAGCGGAGGATGATCGGGACGACTACCCAACCAATACCACGGCCGGACCATCGGCAGGAGGTATTTATTGTCTGTGAAGTTTGTCTTGAAACATAATTTGTTGATTATTTCAGTAAGTTTAGGAAATTACCGGGTGTGTCTGACATCAATGTAAAAGTTATTTTTGGCTTCTAGCAGAAGAAGGAAAATCATTAAGCGTATTTACAGACAGATTTTATGATTATCCTTCTGTCCTTTTAAACCTACAGTAAACAATTTTATAACGACTCTTTATTTTGTAAAACAAAAAAACAAAAAAATGTACAGATAGGAGAGGATATTCCTAATTGACTCATGTCTTCATCACCAGGACCCCTCCGCTGGAGCAGAGGATGATCGGGACGACTACCCAAACAATACCACGGCCGGACCATCGGCAGGAGGTATTTATTGTCCGTGAAGTTTGTCTTGAAACATAATTTGTTTATTATTTCAGTAAGTTTAGGAAATTACCGGTTGTGTCTGACATCAATGTAAAAGTTTATGTTTTTGCTTCTAGCAGAAGAAGGAAAATCATTAAACGTAATTATTGACAGATTTGATGATTATTCTTCTGTCCTTTTAAACCTACAGTAAACAATTTTATAACGACTCTTTATTTTGTATAACAAAAAAACTCACAAACTGTACAGATAGGAGAGGATATTCCTAATTGACTCATGTCTTCATCACCAGGACCCCTCCGCTGGAGCAGAGGATGATCGGGACGACTACCCAAACAATACCACGGCCGGACCATCGGCAGGAGGTATTTATTGTCCGTGAAGTTTGTCTTGAAACATAATTTGTTTATTATTTCAGTAAGTTTAGGAAATTACCGGTTGTGTCTGACATCAATGTAAAAGTTTATGTTTTTGCTTCTAGCAGAAGAAGGAAAATCATTAAACGTAATTATTGACAGATTTGATGATTATTCTTCTGTCCTTTTAAACCTACAGTAAACAATTTTATAACGACTCTTTATTTTGTATAACAAAAAAACTCACAAACTGTACAGATAGGAGAGGATATTCCTAATTGACTCATGTCTTCATCACC
The DNA here is from genome assembly GCF_000002075.1 of Aplysia californica. NCBI lineage: Eukaryota > Metazoa > Mollusca > Gastropoda > Aplysiida > Aplysiidae > Aplysia > Aplysia californica. The sequence goes on along the minus strand of NW_004798277.1, from coordinate 198,135 downwards.
AGGACCCCTCTGCTGAAGCGGAGGATGATGCGGACGACTACCAAGGAGTACCACGGCCGGACCATCGGCAGGAGGTATTTGTCTATGAAATATGTGATGCATCGTGGTAAGATCAGTCGCTCGTCAAAACAAAGAAATCCGAAAAATGGACATTTTTCAGCCAGTTTGGATTGAAACAAATTGTTTTGACTCATAACCTTTGTATGTCCATTCAAAAACACTTTTATGTGTGTATTTTATGGAAAACATTGATTAGAGGCACAAGAAATGTAAATTTGCAGTTTCCAAGAACTGTAAATCTTCGATAGTCATTTTCTCGCTACTGTTACTTCTGAAACCAGGCGACCTACCTCCTTCAATCGCAAATATCTCGACTTCTTCTCATGATAAATGGATATTTATTCATTGATGGCAAAGCACATGAAAAACCTTTAAAATGATTCCAATAACTCCATATGCCCAAAAATTGACGAGCGCCGGATTCCACCGAGTCGTGATACATATGTCGTTAAAAACCATTTGTCCATTAGTTCAATAAAATTAGAAAAATACCTATCCATGGACATGAGTTCAATGTAAAAGTCTTTATTTTCAATTTAGGTGAAAACGGAAAATGATGAATTGTATTTACGCACAGATTTTTCTAAATTCCTTTTGATCTTTTAAACCAACAGTAAACAATGTTATAACGACTCTTTTGATTTTCTGAAACAAAAAAACTGTACAGATGGAAGAGGATATTCCTAATTGACACATGTCTTCATCACCAGGACCCCTCCGCTGGAGCGGAGGATGATCGGGACGACTACCCAACCAATACCACGGCCGGACCATCGGCAGGAGGTATTTATTGTCTGTGAAGTTTGTCTTGAAACATAATTTGTTGATTATTTCAGTAAGTTTAGGAAATTACCGGGTGTGTCTGACATCAATGTAAAAGTTATTTTTGGCTTCTAGCAGAAGAAGGAAAATCATTAAGCGTATTTACAGACAGATTTTATGATTATCCTTCTGTCCTTTTAAACCTACAGTAAACAATTTTATAACGACTCTTTATTTTGTATAACAAAAAAACTCACAAACTGTACAGATAGGAGAGGATATTCCTAATTGACTCATGTCTTCATCACCAGGACCCCTCTGCTGAAGCGGAGGATGATGCGGACGACTACCAAGGAGTACCACGGCCGGACCATCGGCAGGAGGTATTTGTCTATGAAATATGTGATGCATCGTGGTAAGATCAGTCGCTCGTCAAAACAAAGAAATCCGAAAAATGGACATTTTTCAGCCAGTTTGGATTGAAACAAATTGTTTTGACTCATAACCTTTGTATGTCCATTCAAAAACACTTTTATGTGTGTATTTTATGGAAAACATTGATTAGAGGCACAAGAAATGTAAATTTGCAGTTTCCAAGAACTGTAAATCTTCGATAGTCATTTTCTCGCTACTGTTACTTCTGAAACCAGGCGACCTACCTCCTTCAATCGCAAATATCTCGACTTCTTCTCATGATAAATGGATATTTATTCATTGATGGCAAAGCACATGAAAAACCTTTAAAATGATTCCAATAACTCCATATGCCCAAAAATTGACGAGCGCCGGATTCCACCGAGTCGTGATACATATGTCGTTAAAAACCATTTGTCCATTAGTTCAATAAAATTAGAAAAATACCTATCCATGGACATGAGTTCAATGTAAAAGTCTTTATTTTCAATTTAGGTGAAAACGGAAAATGATGAATTGTATTTACGCACAGATTTTTCTAAATTCCTTTTGATCTTTTAAACCAACAGTAAACAATGTTATAACGACTCTTTTGATTTTCTGAAACAAAAAAACTGTACAGATGGAAGAGGATATTCCTAATTGACACATGTCTTCATCACCAGGACCCCTCCGCTGGAGCGGAGGATGATCGGGACGACTACCCAACCAATACCACGGCCGGACCATCGGCAGGAGGTATTTATTGTCTGTGAAGTTTGTCTTGAAACATAATTTGTTGATTATTTCAGTAAGTTTAGGAAATTACCGGGTGTGTCTGACATCAATGTAAAAGTTATTTTTGGCTTCTAGCAGAAGAAGGAAAATCATTAAGCGTATTTACAGACAGATTTTATGATTATCCTTCTGTCCTTTTAAACCTACAGTAAACAATTTTATAACGACTCTTTATTTTGTAAAACAAAAAAACAAAAAAATGTACAGATAGGAGAGGATATTCCTAATTGACTCATGTCTTCATCACCAGGACCCCTCCGCTGGAGCAGAGGATGATCGGGACGACTACCCAAACAATACCACGGCCGGACCATCGGCAGGAGGTATTTATTGTCCGTGAAGTTTGTCTTGAAACATAATTTGTTTATTATTTCAGTAAGTTTAGGAAATTACCGGTTGTGTCTGACATCAATGTAAAAGTTTATGTTTTTGCTTCTAGCAGAAGAAGGAAAATCATTAAACGTAATTATTGACAGATTTGATGATTATTCTTCTGTCCTTTTAAACCTACAGTAAACAATTTTATAACGACTCTTTATTTTGTATAACAAAAAAACTCACAAACTGTACAGATAGGAGAGGATATTCCTAATTGACTCATGTCTTCATCACCAGGACCCCTCTGCTGAAGCGGAGGATGATGCGGACGACTACCAAGGAGTACCACGGCCGGACCATCGGCAGGAGGTATTTGTCTATGAAATATGTGATGCATCGTGGTAAGATCAGTCGCTCGTCAAAACAAAGAAATCCGAAAAATGGACATTTTTCAGCCAGTTTGGATTGAAACAAATTGTTTTGACTCATAACCTTTGTATGTCCATTCAAAAACACTTTTATGTGTGTATTTTATGGAAAACATTGATTAGAGGCACAAGAAATGTAAATTTGCAGTTTCCAAGAACTGTAAATCTTCGATAGTCATTTTCTCGCTACTGTTACTTCTGAAACCAGGCGACCTACCTCCTTCAATCGCAAATATCTCGACTTCTTCTCATGATAAATGGATATTTATTCATTGATGGCAAAGCACATGAAAAACCTTTAAAATGATTCCAATAACTCCATATGCCCAAAAATTGACGAGCGCCGGATTCCACCGAGTCGTGATACATATGTCGTTAAAAACCATTTGTCCATTAGTTCAATAAAATTAGAAAAATACCTATCCATGGACATGAGTTCAATGTAAAAGTCTTTATTTTCAATTTAGGTGAAAACGGAAAATGATGAATTGTATTTACGCACAGATTTTTCTAAATTCCTTTTGATCTTTTAAACCAACAGTAAACAATGTTATAACGACTCTTTTGATTTTCTGAAACAAAAAAACTGTACAGATGGAAGAGGATATTCCTAATTGACACATGTCTTCATCACCAGGACCCCTCCGCTGGAGCGGAGGATGATCGGGACGACTACCCAACCAATACCACGGCCGGACCATCGGCAGGAGGTATTTATTGTCTGTGAAGTTTGTCTTGAAACATAATTTGTTTATTATTTCAGTAAGTTTAGGAAATTACCGGTTGTGTCTGACATCAATGTAAAAGTTTATGTTTTTGCTTCTAGCAGAAGAAGGAAAATCATTAAACGTAATTATTGACAGATTTGATGATTATTCTTCTGTCCTTTTAAACCTACAGTAAACAATTTTATAACGACTCTTTATTTTGTATAACAAAAAAACTCACAAACTGTACAGATAGGAGAGGATATTCCTAATTGACTCATGTCTTCATCACCAGGACCCCTCTGCTGAAGCGGAGGATGATGCGGACGACTACCAAGGAGTACCACGGCCGGACCATCGGCAGGAGGTATTTGTCTATGAAATATGTGATGCATCGTGGTAAGATCAGTCGCTCGTCAAAACAAAGAAATCCGAAAAATGGACATTTTTCAGCCAGTTTGGATTGAAACAAATTGTTTTGACTCATAACCTTTGTATGTCCATTCAAAAACACTTTTATGTGTGTATTTTATGGAAAACATTGATTAGAGGCACAAGAAATGTAAATTTGCAGTTTCCAAGAACTGTAAATCTTCGATAGTCATTTTCTCGCTACTGTTACTTCTGAAACCAGGCGACCTACCTCCTTCAATCGCAAATATCTCGACTTCTTCTCATGATAAATGGATATTTATTCATTGATGGCAAAGCACATGAAAAACCTTTAAAATGATTCCAATAACTCCATATGCCCAAAAATTGACGAGCGCCGGATTCCACCGAGTCGTGATACATATGTCGTTAAAAACCATTTGTCCATTAGTTCAATAAAATTAGAAAAATACCTATCCATGGACATGAGTTCAATGTAAAAGTCTTTATTTTCAATTTAGGTGAAAACGGAAAATGATGAATTGTATTTACGCACAGATTTTTCTAAATTCCTTTTGATCTTTTAAACCAACAGTAAACAATGTTATAACGACTCTTTTGATTTTCTGAAACAAAAAAACTGTACAGATGGAAGAGGATATTCCTAATTGACACATGTCTTCATCACCAGGACCCCTCCGCTGGAGCGGAGGATGATCGGGACGACTACCCAACCAATACCACGGCCGGACCATCGGCAGGAGGTATTTATTGTCTGTGAAGTTTGTCTTGAAACATAATTTGTTGATTATTTCAGTAAGTTTAGGAAATTACCGGGTGTGTCTGACATCAATGTAAAAGTTATTTTTGGCTTCTAGCAGAAGAAGGAAAATCATTAAGCGTATTTACAGACAGATTTTATGATTATCCTTCTGTCCTTTTAAACCTACAGTAAACAATTTTATAACGACTCTTTATTTTGTATAACAAAAAAACTCACAAACTGTACAGATAGGAGAGGATATTCCTAATTGACTCATGTCTTCATCACCAGGACCCCTCCGCTGGAGCAGAGGATGATCGGGACGACTACCCAAACAATACCACGGCCGGACCATCGGCAGGAGGTATTTATTGTCCGTGAAGTTTGTCTTGAAACATAATTTGTTTATTATTTCAGTAAGTTTAGGAAATTACCGGTTGTGTCTGACATCAATGTAAAAGTTTATGTTTTTGCTTCTAGCAGAAGAAGGAAAATCATTAAACGTAATTATTGACAGATTTGATGATTATTCTTCTGTCCTTTTAAACCTACAGTAAACAATTTTATAACGACTCTTTATTTTGTAAAACAAAAAAACAAAAAAATGTACAGATAGGAGAGGATATTCCTAATTGACTCATGTCTTCATCACCAGGACCCCTCTGCTGAAGCGGAGGATGATGCGGACGACTACCAAGGAGTACCACGGCCGGACCATCGGCAGGAGGTATTTGTCTATGAAATATGTGATGCATCGTGGTAAGATCAGTCGCTCGTCAAAACAAAGAAATCCGAAAAATGGACATTTTTCAGCCAGTTTGGATTGAAACAAATTGTTTTGACTCATAACCTTTGTATGTCCATTCAAAAACACTTTTATGTGTGTATTTTATGGAAAACATTGATTAGAGGCACAAGAAATGTAAATTTGCAGTTTCCAAGAACTGTAAATCTTCGATAGTCATTTTCTCGCTACTGTTACTTCTGAAACCAGGCGACCTACCTCCTTCAATCGCAAATATCTCGACTTCTTCTCATGATAAATGGATATTTATTCATTGATGGCAAAGCACATGAAAAACCTTTAAAATGATTCCAATAACTCCATATGCCCAAAAATTGACGAGCGCCGGATTCCACCGAGTCGTGATACATATGTCGTTAAAAACCATTTGTCCATTAGTTCAATAAAATTAGAAAAATACCTATCCATGGACATGAGTTCAATGTAAAAGTCTTTATTTTCAATTTAGGTGAAAACGGAAAATGATGAATTGTATTTACGCACAGATTTTTCTAAATTCCTTTTGATCTTTTAAACCAACAGTAAACAATGTTATAACGACTCTTTTGATTTTCTGAAACAAAAAAACTGTACAGATGGAAGAGGATATTCCTAATTGACACATGTCTTCATCACCAGGACCCAGCGGAGGATGATCGGGACGACTACCCAAGGAAAACCACGGCCGGACCATCGGCAGGAGGTATTTGTCTGTTAAGTGTGTCTTGAAACATAATTTGTTTATGATTTCAGTTAGTTTAGGAAATTACCTGGGTGTGTCTGACATCAATGTAAAAGTTTATTTTTGGCTTCTAGCAGAAGGAAAATTATTAAACGTATTTACAGACAGATTTTATGATTATCCTTCTGTCCTTTTAAACCTACAGTAAACAATTTTATAACGACTCCTTATTTTCTGAAACAAAAAAACAACAACTGTACAGACAGGAGAGGATATTCCTAATTGACTCATGTCTTCATCACCAGGACCCCTCTGCTGAAGCGGAGGATGATGCGGACGACTACCAAGGAGTACCACGGCCGGACCATCGGCAGGAGGTATTTGTCTATGAAATAATATGTGATGTATCGTGGTAAGATCAGGCGCTCGTCAAAATAATGAAATCCGAAAAATGGACATTTTTCAGCCAGTTTGGATTTAAAAAAATTTTTGGGCTCATCACCTTTGTATGTCCATTAAAAAACACTTTTATGTGTGTATTTTATGGAAAACATTGATTAGAGGCACAAGAAATGTAAATTTGCAGTTTCCAAGAACTGTAAATCTTTGGCGGTCATTTTCCCGATACTGTTACTTCTGGAACAAGGCGACACCACTTCCTCCAAATCGCAAATATGTCTACTTCTTCTCATGATAAATGTAAATTTATTCATCGAAAGCAAGGCATATGAAAAACCTTTAAAATGATTCCAATAATTCCATATGCCAAAAAATTGACGAGCGCCGGATTCCACCGAGTCGTGATACATATGTCGTTAAAAACCATTTGTCCATTAGTTCAATAAAATTAGAAAAATACCTATCCATGGACATGAGTTCAATGTAAAAGTCTTTTTTTTCAATTAGGTGAAAACGGAAAATGATGAATTGTATTTACGGACAGATTTTTCTAAATTCCTTTTGATCTTTTAAACCAACAGTAAACAATGTTATAACAACTCTTTTGATTTTCTGAAACAAAAAAACTGTACAGATGGAAGAGGATATTCCTAATTAACACATGTCTTCATCACCAGGACCCCTCCGCTGGAGCGGAGGATGATCGGGACGACTACCCAACCAATACCACGGCCGGACCATCGGCAGGAGGTATTTATTGTCTGTGAAGTTTGTCTTGAAACATATTTTGTTTATTATTTCAGTAAGTTTAGGAAATTTACTGGGTGTGTCTGACATCAATGTAAAAGTTATTTTTGGCTTCTAGCAGAAGAAGGAAAATCATTAAGCGTATTTACAGACAGATTTTATGATTATCCTTCTGTCCTTTTAAACCTACAGTAAACAATTTTATAACGACTCTTTATTTTGTAAAACAAAAAAACAAAAAAATCCAAATCTAATAGATGGAAAAGGATATTCCTAATTGACATCACCAGGACCCCTCCGCTGGAGCAGAGGATGATCGGGACGACTACCCAAGGAAAACCACGGCCGGACCATCGGCAGGAGGTATTTGTCTGTTAAGTGTGTCTTGAAACATAATTTGTTTATGATTTCAGTTAGTTTAGGAAATTACCTGGGTGTGTCTGACATCAATGTAAAAGTTTATTTTTGGCTTCTAGCAGAAGGAAAATTATTAAACGTATTTACAGACAGATTTTATGATTATCCTTCTGTCCTTTTAAACCTACAGTAAACAATTTTATAACGACTCCTTATTTTCTGAAACAAAAAAACAACTGTACAGACAGGAGAGGATATTCCTAATTGACTCATGTCTTCATCACCAGGACCCCTCTGCTGAAGCGGAGGATGATGCGGACGACTACCAAGGAGTACCACGGCCGGACCATCGGCAGGAGGTATTTGTCTATGAAATAATATGTGATGCATCATGGTAAGATCAGGCGCTCGTCAAAACAATGAAATCCGAAAAATGGACATTTTTCAGCCAGTTTGGATTTTAAAAAATATTTTGGCTCATCACCTTTGTATGTCCATTCAAAAACACTTTTATGTGTGTATTTTATGGAAAACGTTAGAGGCACAAGAAATGTAAATTTGCAGTTTCCAAGAACTGTAAATCTTTGGCGGTCATTTTCCCGATACTGTTACTTCTGGAACAAGGCGACACCACTTCCTCCAAATCGCAAATATGTCTACTTCTTCTCATGATAAATGTAAATTTATTCATCGAAAGCAAGGCATATGAAAAACCTTTAAAATGATTCCAATAATTCCATATGCCAAAAAATTGACGAGCGCCGGATTCCACCGAGTCGTGATACATATGTCGTTAAAAACCATTTGTCCATTAGTTCAATAAAATTAGAAAAATACCTATCCATGGACATGAGTTCAATGTAAAAGTCTTTTTTTTCAATTAGGTGAAAATGGAAAATGATGAATTGTATTTACGCACAGATTTTTCTAAATTCCTTTTGATCTTTTAAACCAACAGTAAACAATGTTATAACAACTCTTTTGATTTTCTGAAACAAAAAAACTGTACAGATGGAAGAGGATATTCCTAATTGACACATGTCTTCATCACCAGGACCCCTCCGCTGGAGCGGAGGATGATCGGGACGACTACCCAACCAATACCACGGCCGGACCATCGGCAGGAGGTATTTATTGTCTGTGAAGTTTGTCTTGAAACATAATTTGTTGATTATTTCAGTAAGTTTAGGAAATTACCGGGTGTGTCTGACATCAATGTAAAAGTTATTTTTGGCTTCTAGCAGAAGAAGGAAAATCATTAAGCGTATTTACAGACAGATTTTATGATTATCCTTCTGTCCTTTTAAACCTACAGTAAACAATTTTATAACGACTCTTTATTTTGTATAACAAAAAAACTCACAAACTGTACAGATAGGAGAGGATATTCCTAATTGACTCATGTCTTCATCACCAGGACCCCTCTGCTGAAGCGGAGGATGATGCGGACGACTACCAAGGAGTACCACGGCCGGACCATCGGCAGGAGGTATTTGTCTATGAAATATGTGATGCATCGTGGTAAGATCAGTCGCTCGTCAAAACAAAGAAATCCGAAAAATGGACATTTTTCAGCCAGTTTGGATTGAAACAAATTGTTTTGACTCATAACCTTTGTATGTCCATTCAAAAACACTTTTATGTGTGTATTTTATGGAAAACATTGATTAGAGGCACAAGAAATGTAAATTTGCAGTTTCCAAGAACTGTAAATCTTCGATAGTCATTTTCTCGCTACTGTTACTTCTGAAACCAGGCGACCTACCTCCTTCAATCGCAAATATCTCGACTTCTTCTCATGATAAATGGATATTTATTCATTGATGGCAAAGCACATGAAAAACCTTTAAAATGATTCCAATAACTCCATATGCCCAAAAATTGACGAGCGCCGGATTCCACCGAGTCGTGATACATATGTCGTTAAAAACCATTTGTCCATTAGTTCAATAAAATTAGAAAAATACCTATCCATGGACATGAGTTCAATGTAAAAGTCTTTATTTTCAATTTAGGTGAAAACGGAAAATGATGAATTGTATTTACGCACAGATTTTTCTAAATTCCTTTTGATCTTTTAAACCAACAGTAAACAATGTTATAACGACTCTTTTGATTTTCTGAAACAAAAAAACTGTACAGATGGAAGAGGATATTCCTAATTGACACATGTCTTCATCACCAGGACCCCTCCGCTGGAGCGGAGGATGATCGGGACGACTACCCAACCAATACCACGGCCGGACCATCGGCAGGAGGTATTTATTGTCTGTGAAGTTTGTCTTGAAACATAATTTGTTGATTATTTCAGTAAGTTTAGGAAATTACCGGGTGTGTCTGACATCAATGTAAAAGTTATTTTTGGCTTCTAGCAGAAGAAGGAAAATCATTAAGCGTATTTACAGACAGATTTTATGATTATCCTTCTGTCCTTTTAAACCTACAGTAAACAATTTTATAACGACTCTTTATTTTGTAAAACAAAAAAACAAAAAAATGTACAGATAGGAGAGGATATTCCTAATTGACTCATGTCTTCATCACCAGGACCCCTCCGCTGGAGCAGAGGATGATCGGGACGACTACCCAAACAATACCACGGCCGGACCATCGGCAGGAGGTATTTATTGTCCGTGAAGTTTGTCTTGAAACATAATTTGTTTATTATTTCAGTAAGTTTAGGAAATTACCGGTTGTGTCTGACATCAATGTAAAAGTTTATGTTTTTGCTTCTAGCAGAAGAAGGAAAATCATTAAACGTAATTATTGACAGATTTGATGATTATTCTTCTGTCCTTTTAAACCTACAGTAAACAATTTTATAACGACTCTTTATTTTGTATAACAAAAAAACTCACAAACTGTACAGATAGGAGAGGATATTCCTAATTGACTCATGTCTTCATCACCAGGACCCCTCTGCTGAAGCGGAGGATGATGCGGACGACTACCAAGGAGTACCACGGCCGGACCATCGGCAGGAGGTATTTGTCTATGAAATATGTGATGCATCGTGGTAAGATCAGTCGCTCGTCAAAACAAAGAAATCCGAAAAATGGACATTTTTCAGCCAGTTTGGATTGAAACAAATTGTTTTGACTCATAACCTTTGTATGTCCATTCAAAAACACTTTTATGTGTGTATTTTATGGAAAACATTGATTAGAGGCACAAGAAATGTAAATTTGCAGTTTCCAAGAACTGTAAATCTTCGATAGTCATTTTCTCGCTACTGTTACTTCTGAAACCAGGCGACCTACCTCCTTCAATCGCAAATATCTCGACTTCTTCTCATGATAAATGGATATTTATTCATTGATGGCAAAGCACATGAAAAACCTTTAAAATGATTCCAATAACTCCATATGCCCAAAAATTGACGAGCGCCGGATTCCACCGAGTCGTGATACATATGTCGTTAAAAACCATTTGTCCATTAGTTCAATAAAATTAGAAAAATACCTATCCATGGACATGAGTTCAATGTAAAAGTCTTTATTTTCAATTTAGGTGAAAACGGAAAATGATGAATTGTATTTACGCACAGATTTTTCTAAATTCCTTTTGATCTTTTAAACCAACAGTAAACAATGTTATAACGACTCTTTTGATTTTCTGAAACAAAAAAACTGTACAGATGGAAGAGGATATTCCTAATTGACACATGTCTTCATCACCAGGACCCCTCCGCTGGAGCGGAGGATGATCGGGACGACTACCCAACCAATACCACGGCCGGACCATCGGCAGGAGGTATTTATTGTCTGTGAAGTTTGTCTTGAAACATAATTTGTTGATTATTTCAGTAAGTTTAGGAAATTACCGGGTGTGTCTGACATCAATGTAAAAGTTATTTTTGGCTTCTAGCAGAAGAAGGAAAATCATTAAGCGTATTTACAGACAGATTTTATGATTATCCTTCTGTCCTTTTAAACCTACAGTAAACAATTTTATAACGACTCTTTATTTTGTATAACAAAAAAACTCACAAACTGTACAGATAGGAGAGGATATTCCTAATTGACTCATGTCTTCATCACCAGGACCCCTCTGCTGAAGCGGAGGATGATGCGGACGACTACCAAGGAGTACCACGGCCGGACCATCGGCAGGAGGTATTTGTCTATGAAATATGTGATGCATCGTGGTAAGATCAGTCGCTCGTCAAAACAAAGAAATCCGAAAAATGGACATTTTTCAGCCAGTTTGGATTGAAACAAATTGTTTTGACTCATAACCTTTGTATGTCCATTCAAAAACACTTTTATGTGTGTATTTTATGGAAAACATTGATTAGAGGCACAAGAAATGTAAATTTGCAGTTTCCAAGAACTGTAAATCTTCGATAGTCATTTTCTCGCTACTGTTACTTCTGAAACCAGGCGACCTACCTCCTTCAATCGCAAATATCTCGACTTCTTCTCATGATAAATGGATATTTATTCATTGATGGCAAAGCACATGAAAAACCTTTAAAATGATTCCAATAACTCCATATGCCCAAAAATTGACGAGCGCCGGATTCCACCGAGTCGTGATACATATGTCGTTAAAAACCATTTGTCCATTAGTTCAATAAAATTAGAAAAATACCTATCCATGGACATGAGTTCAATGTAAAAGTCTTTATTTTCAATTTAGGTGAAAACGGAAAATGATGAATTGTATTTACGCACAGATTTTTCTAAATTCCTTTTGATCTTTTAAACCAACAGTAAACAATGTTATAACGACTCTTTTGATTTTCTGAAACAAAAAAACTGTACAGATGGAAGAGGATATTCCTAATTGACACATGTCTTCATCACCAGGACCCCTCCGCTGGAGCGGAGGATGATCGGGACGACTACCCAACCAATACCACGGCCGGACCATCGGCAGGAGGTATTTATTGTCTGTGAAGTTTGTCTTGAAACATAATTTGTTTAGTATTTCAGTAAGTTTAGGAAATTACCGGGTGTGTCTGACATCAATGTAAAAGTTATTTTTGGCTTCTAGCAGAAGAAGGAAAATCATTAAGCGTATTTACAGACAGATTTTATGATTATCCTTCTGTCCTTTTAAACCTACAGTAAACAATTTTATAACGACTCTTTATTTTGTAAAACAAAAAAACAAAAAAATGTACAGATAGGAGAGGATATTCCTAATTGACTCATGTCTTCATCACCAGGACCCCTCTGCTGAAGCGGAGGATGATGCGGACGACTACCAAGGAGTACCACGGCCGGACCATCGGCAGGAGGTATTTGTCTATGAAATATGTGATGCATCGTGGTAAGATCAGTCGCTCGTCAAAACAAAGAAATCCGAAAAATGGACATTTTTCAGCCAGTTTGGATTGAAACAAATTGTTTTGACTCATAACCTTTGTATGTCCATTCAAAAACACTTTTATGTGTGTATTTTATGGAAAACATTGATTAGAGGCACAAGAAATGTAAATTTGCAGTTTCCAAGAACTGTAAATCTTCGATAGTCATTTTCTCGCTACTGTTACTTCTGAAACCAGGCGACCTACCTCCTTCAATCGCAAATATCTCGACTTCTTCTCATGATAAATGGATATTTATTCATTGATGGCAAAGCACATGAAAAACCTTTAAAATGATTCCAATAACTCCATATGCCCAAAAATTGACGAGCGCCGGATTCCACCGAGTCGTGATACATATGTCGTTAAAAACCATTTGTCCATTAGTTCAATAAAATTAGAAAAATACCTATCCATGGACATGAGTTCAATGTAAAAGTCTTTATTTTCAATTTAGGTGAAAACGGAAAATGATGAATTGTATTTACGCACAGATTTTTCTAAATTCCTTTTGATCTTTTAAACCAACAGTAAACAATGTTATAACGACTCTTTTGATTTTCTGAAACAAAAAAACTGTACAGATGGAAGAGGATATTCCTAATTGACACATGTCTTCATCACCAGGACCCCTCCGCTGGAGCGGAGGATGATCGGGACGACTACCCAACCAATACCACGGCCGGACCATCGGCAGGAGGTATTTATTGTCTGTGAAGTTTGTCTTGAAACATAATTTGTTTATTATTTCAGTAAGTTTAGGAAATTACCGGGTGTGTCTGACATCAATGTAAAAGTTATTTTTGGCTTCTAGCAGAAGAAGGAAAATCATTAAGCGTATTTACAGACAGATTTTATGATTATCCTTCTGTCCTTTTAAACCTACAGTAAACAATTTTATAACGACTCTTTATTTTGTAAAACAAAAAAACAAAAAAATGTACAGATAGGAGAGGATATTCCTAATTGACTCATGTCTTCATCACCAGGACCCCTCCGCTGGAGCAGAGGATGATCGGGACGACTACCCAAACAATACCACGGCCGGACCATCGGCAGGAGGTATTTATTGTCCGTGAAGTTTGTCTTGAAACATAATTTGTTTATTATTTCAGTAAGTTTAGGAAATTACCGGGTGTGTCTGACATCAATGTAAAAGTTATTTTTGGCTTCTAGCAGAAGAAGGAAAATCATTAAGCGTATTTACAGACAGATTTTATGATTATCCTTCTGTCCTTTTAAACCTACAGTAAACAATTTTATAACGACTCTTTATTTTGTAAAACAAAAAAACAAAAAAATGTACAGATAGGAGAGGATATTCCTAATTGACTCATGTCTTCATCACCAGGACCCCTCCGCTGGAGCAGAGGATGATCGGGACGACTACCCAAACAATACCACGGCCGGACCATCGGCAGGAGGTATTTATTGTCCGTGAAGTTTGTCTTGAAACATAATTTGTTTATTATTTCAGTAAGTTTAGGAAATTACCGGGTGTGTCTGACATCAATGTAAAAGTTATTTTTGGCTTCTAGCAGAAGAAGGAAAATCATTAAGCGTATTTACAGACAGATTTTATGATTATCCTTCTGTCCTTTTAAACCTACAGTAAACAATTTTATAACGACTCTTTATTTTGTATAACAAAAAAACTCACAAACTGTACAGATAGGAGAGGATATTCCTAATTGACTCATGTCTTCATCACCAGGACCCCTCCGCTGGAGCAGAGGATGATCGGGACGACTACCCAAACAATACCACGGCCGGACCATCGGCAGGAGGTATTTATTGTCCGTGAAGTTTGTCTTGAAACATAATTTGTTTATTATTTCAGTAAGTTTAGGAAATTACCGGGTGTGTCTGACATCAATGTAAAAGTTATTTTTGGCTTCTAGCAGAAGAAGGAAAATCATTAAGCGTATTTACAGACAGATTTTATGATTATCCTTCTGTCCTTTTAAACCTACAGTAAACAATTTTATAACGACTCTTTATTTTGTAAAACAAAAAAACAAAAAAATGTACAGATAGGAGAGGATATTCCTAATTGACTCATGTCTTCATCACCAGGACCCCTCTGCTGAAGCGGAGGATGATGCGGACGACTACCAAGGAGTACCACGGCCGGACCATCGGCAGGAGGTATTTGTCTATGAAATATGTGATGCATCGTGGTAAGATCAGTCGCTCGTCAAAACAAAGAAATCCGAAAAATGGACATTTTTCAGCCAGTTTGGATTGAAACAAATTGTTTTGACTCATAACCTTTGTATGTCCATTCAAAAACACTTTTATGTGTGTATTTTATGGAAAACATTGATTAGAGGCACAAGAAATGTAAATTTGCAGTTTCCAAGAACTGTAAATCTTCGATAGTCATTTTCTCGCTACTGTTACTTCTGAAACCAGGCGACCTACCTCCTTCAATCGCAAATATCTCGACTTCTTCTCATGATAAATGGATATTTATTCATTGATGGCAAAGCACATGAAAAACCTTTAAAATGATTCCAATAACTCCATATGCCCAAAAATTGACGAGCGCCGGATTCCACCGAGTCGTGATACATATGTCGTTAAAAACCATTTGTCCATTAGTTCAATAAAATTAGAAAAATACCTATCCATGGACATGAGTTCAATGTAAAAGTCTTTATTTTCAATTTAGGTGAAAACGGAAAATGATGAATTGTATTTACGCACAGATTTTTCTAAATTCCTTTTGATCTTTTAAACCAACAGTAAACAATGTTATAACGACTCTTTTGATTTTCTGAAACAAAAAAACTGTACAGATGGAAGAGGATATTCCTAATTGACACATGTCTTCATCACCAGGACCCCTCCGCTGGAGCGGAGGATGATCGGGACGACTACCCAACCAATACCACGGCCGGACCATCGGCAGGAGGTATTTATTGTCTGTGAAGTTTGTCTTGAAACATAATTTGTTGATTATTTCAGTAAGTTTAGGAAATTACCGGGTGTGTCTGACATCAATGTAAAAGTTATTTTTGGCTTCTAGCAGAAGAAGGAAAATCATTAAGCGTATTTACAGACAGATTTTATGATTATCCTTCTGTCCTTTTAAACCTACAGTAAACAATTTTATAACGACTCTTTATTTTGTATAACAAAAAAACTCACAAACTGTACAGATAGGAGAGGATATTCCTAATTGACTCATGTCTTCATCACCAGGACCCCTCCGCTGGAGCAGAGGATGATCGGGACGACTACCCAAACAATACCACGGCCGGACCATCGGCAGGAGGTATTTATTGTCCGTGAAGTTTGTCTTGAAACATAATTTGTTTATTATTTCAGTAAGTTTAGGAAATTACCGGTTGTGTCTGACATCAATGTAAAAGTTTATGTTTTTGCTTCTAGCAGAAGAAGGAAAATCATTAAACGTAATTATTGACAGATTTGATGATTATTCTTCTGTCCTTTTAAACCTACAGTAAACAATTTTATAACGACTCTTTATTTTGTATAACAAAAAAACTCACAAACTGTACAGATAGGAGAGGATATTCCTAATTGACTCATGTCTTCATCACCAGGACCCCTCTGCTGAAGCGGAGGATGATGCGGACGACTACCAAGGAGTACCACGGCCGGACCATCGGCAGGAGGTATTTGTCTATGAAATATGTGATGCATCGTGGTAAGATCAGTCGCTCGTCAAAACAAAGAAATCCGAAAAATGGACATTTTTCAGCCAGTTTGGATTGAAACAAATTGTTTTGACTCATAACCTTTGTATGTCCATTCAAAAACACTTTTATGTGTGTATTTTATGGAAAACATTGATTAGAGGCACAAGAAATGTAAATTTGCAGTTTCCAAGAACTGTAAATCTTCGATAGTCATTTTCTCGCTACTGTTACTTCTGAAACCAGGCGACCTACCTCCTTCAATCGCAAATATCTCGACTTCTTCTCATGATAAATGGATATTTATTCATTGATGGCAAAGCACATGAAAAACCTTTAAAATGATTCCAATAACTCCATATGCCCAAAAATTGACGAGCGCCGGATTCCACCGAGTCGTGATACATATGTCGTTAAAAACCATTTGTCCATTAGTTCAATAAAATTAGAAAAATACCTATCCATGGACATGAGTTCAATGTAAAAGTCTTTATTTTCAATTTAGGTGAAAACGGAAAATGATGAATTGTATTTACGCACAGATTTTTCTAAATTCCTTTTGATCTTTTAAACCAACAGTAAACAATGTTATAACGACTCTTTTGATTTTCTGAAACAAAAAAACTGTACAGATGGAAGAGGATATTCCTAATTGACACATGTCTTCATCACCAGGACCCCTCCGCTGGAGCGGAGGATGATCGGGACGACTACCCAACCAATACCACGGCCGGACCATCGGCAGGAGGTATTTATTGTCTGTGAAGTTTGTCTTGAAACATATTTTGTTTATTATTTCAGTAAGTTTAGGAAATTTACTGGGTGTGTCTGACATCAATGTAAAAGTTATTTTTGGCTTCTAGCAGAAGAAGGAAAATCATTAAGCGTATTTACAGACAGATTTTATGATTATCCTTCTGTCCTTTTAAACCTACAGTAAACAATTTTATAACGACTCTTTATTTTGTAAAACAAAAAAACAAAAAAATGTACAGATAGGAGAGGATATTCCTAATTGACTCATGTCTTCATCACCAGGACCCCTCCGCTGGAGCAGAGGATGATCGGGACGAATACCCAAACAATACCACGGCCGGACCATCGGCAGGAGGTATTTATTGTCCGTGAAGTTTGTCTTGAAACATAATTTGTTTATTATTTCAGTAAGTTTAGGAAATTACCGGTTGTGTCTGACATCAATGTAAAAGTTTATGTTTTTGCTTCTAGCAGAAGAAGGAAAATCATTAAACGTAATTATTGACAGATTTGATGATTATTCTTCTGTCCTTTTAAACCTACAGTAAACAATTTTATAACGACTCTTTATTTTGTATAACAAAAAAACTCACAAACTGTACAGATAGGAGAGGATATTCCTAATTGACTCATGTCTTCATCACCAGGACCCCTCCGCTGGAGCAGAGGATGATCGGGACGAATACCCAAACAATACCACGGCCGGACCATCGGCAGGAGGTATTTATTGTCCGTGAAGTTTGTCTTGAAACATAATTTGTTTATTATTTCAGTAAGTTTAGGAAATTACCGGTTGTGTCTGACATCAATGTAAAAGTTTATGTTTTTGCTTCTAGCAGAAGAAGGAAAATCATTAAACGTAATTATTGACAGATTTGATGATTATTCTTCTGTCCTTTTAAACCTACAGTAAACAATTTTATAACGACTCTTTATTTTGTAAAACAAAAAAACAAAAAAATGTACAGATAGGAGAGGATATTCCTAATTGACTCATGTCTTCATCACCAGGACCCCTCTGCTGAAGCGGAGGATGATGCGGACGACTACCAAGGAGTACCACGGCCGGACCATCGGCAGGAGGTATTTGTCTATGAAATATGTGATGCATCGTGGTAAGATCAGTCGCTCGTCAAAACAAAGAAATCCGAAAAATGGACATTTTTCAGCCAGTTTGGATTGAAACAAATTGTTTTGACTCATAACCTTTGTATGTCCATTCAAAAACACTTTTATGTGTGTATTTTATGGAAAACATTGATTAGAGGCACAAGAAATGTAAATTTGCAGTTTCCAAGAACTGTAAATCTTCGATAGTCATTTTCTCGCTACTGTTACTTCTGAAACCAGGCGACCTACCTCCTTCAATCGCAAATATCTCGACTTCTTCTCATGATAAATGGATATTTATTCATTGATGGCAAAGCACATGAAAAACCTTTAAAATGATTCCAATAACTCCATATGCCCAAAAATTGACGAGCGCCGGATTCCACCGAGTCGTGATACATATGTCGTTAAAAACCATTTGTCCATTAGTTCAATAAAATTAGAAAAATACCTATCCATGGACATGAGTTCAATGTAAAAGTCTTTATTTTCAATTTAGGTGAAAACGGAAAATGATGAATTGTATTTACGCACAGATTTTTCTAAATTCCTTTTGATCTTTTAAACCAACAGTAAACAATGTTATAACGACTCTTTTGATTTTCTGAAACAAAAAAACTGTACAGATGGAAGAGGATATTCCTAATTGACACATGTCTTCATCACCAGGACCCCTCCGCTGGAGCGGAGGATGATCGGGACGACTACCCAACCAATACCACGGCCGGACCATCGGCAGGAGGTATTTATTGTCTGTGAAGTTTGTCTTGAAACATATTTTGTTTATTATTTCAGTAAGTTTAGGAAATTTACTGGGTGTGTCTGACATCAATGTAAAAGTTATTTTTGGCTTCTAGCAGAAGAAGGAAAATCATTAAGCGTATTTACAGACAGATTTTATGATTATCCTTCTGTCCTTTTAAACCTACAGTAAACAATTTTATAACGACTCTTTATTTTGTATAACAAAAAAACTCACAAACTGTACAGATAGGAGAGGATATTCCTAATTGACTCATGTCTTCATCACCAGGACCCCTCTGCTGAAGCGGAGGATGATGCGGACGACTACCAAGGAGTACCACGGCCGGACCATCGGCAGGAGGTATTTGTCTATGAAATATGTGATGCATCGTGGTAAGATCAGTCGCTCGTCAAAACAAAGAAATCCGAAAAATGGACATTTTTCAGCCAGTTTGGATTGAAACAAATTGTTTTGACTCATAACCTTTGTATGTCCATTCAAAAACACTTTTATGTGTGTATTTTATGGAAAACATTGATTAGAGGCACAAGAAATGTAAATTTGCAGTTTCCAAGAACTGTAAATCTTCGATAGTCATTTTCTCGCTACTGTTACTTCTGAAACCAGGCGACCTACCTCCTTCAATCGCAAATATCTCGACTTCTTCTCATGATAAATGGATATTTATTCATTGATGGCAAAGCACATGAAAAACCTTTAAAATGATTCCAATAACTCCATATGCCCAAAAATTGACGAGCGCCGGATTCCACCGAGTCGTGATACATATGTCGTTAAAAACCATTTGTCCATTAGTTCAATAAAATTAGAAAAATACCTATCCATGGACATGAGTTCAATGTAAAAGTCTTTATTTTCAATTTAGGTGAAAACGGAAAATGATGAATTGTATTTACGCACAGATTTTTCTAAATTCCTTTTGATCTTTTAAACCAACAGTAAACAATGTTATAACGACTCTTTTGATTTTCTGAAACAAAAAAACTGTACAGATGGAAGAGGATATTCCTAATTGACACATGTCTTCATCACCAGGACCCCTCCGCTGGAGCGGAGGATGATCGGGACGACTACCCAACCAATACCACGGCCGGACCATCGGCAGGAGGTATTTATTGTCTGTGAAGTTTGTCTTGAAACATAATTTGTTGATTATTTCAGTAAGTTTAGGAAATTACCGGGTGTGTCTGACATCAATGTAAAAGTTATTTTTGGCTTCTAGCAGAAGAAGGAAAATCATTAAGCGTATTTACAGACAGATTTTATGATTATCCTTCTGTCCTTTTAAACCTACAGTAAACAATTTTATAACGACTCTTTATTTTGTATAACAAAAAAACTCACAAACTGTACAGATAGGAGAGGATATTCCTAATTGACTCATGTCTTCATCACCAGGACCCCTCCGCTGGAGCAGAGGATGATCGGGACGACTACCCAAACAATACCACGGCCGGACCATCGGCAGGAGGTATTTATTGTCCGTGAAGTTTGTCTTGAAACATAATTTGTTTATTATTTCAGTAAGTTTAGGAAATTACCGGTTGTGTCTGACATCAATGTAAAAGTTTATGTTTTTGCTTCTAGCAGAAGAAGGAAAATCATTAAACGTAATTATTGACAGATTTGATGATTATTCTTCTGTCCTTTTAAACCTACAGTAAACAATTTTATAACGACTCTTTATTTTGTATAACAAAAAAACTCACAAACTGTACAGATAGGAGAGGATATTCCTAATTGACTCATGTCTTCATCACCAGGACCCCTCTGCTGAAGCGGAGGATGATGCGGACGACTACCAAGGAGTACCACGGCCGGACCATCGGCAGGAGGTATTTGTCTATGAAATATGTGATGCATCGTGGTAAGATCAGTCGCTCGTCAAAACAAAGAAATCCGAAAAATGGACATTTTTCAGCCAGTTTGGATTGAAACAAATTGTTTTGACTCATAACCTTTGTATGTCCATTCAAAAACACTTTTATGTGTGTATTTTATGGAAAACATTGATTAGAGGCACAAGAAATGTAAATTTGCAGTTTCCAAGAACTGTAAATCTTCGATAGTCATTTTCTCGCTACTGTTACTTCTGAAACCAGGCGACCTACCTCCTTCAATCGCAAATATCTCGACTTCTTCTCATGATAAATGGATATTTATTCATTGAAAGCAAAGCACATGAAAAACCTTTAAAATGATTCCAATAACTCCATATGCCCAAAAATTGACGAGCGCCGGATTCCACCGAGTCTTGATACATATGTCGTTAAAAACCATTTGTCCATTAGTTCAATAAAATTAGAAAAATACCTATCCATGGACATGAGTTCAATGTAAAAGTCTTTATTTTCAATTTAGGTGAAAACGGAAAATGATGAATTGTATTTACGCACAGATTTTTCTAAATTCCTTTTGATCTTTTAAACCAACAGTAAACAATGTTATAACGACTCTTTTGATTTTCTGAAACAAAAAAACTGTACAGATGGAAGAGGATATTCCTAATTGACACATGTCTTCATCACCAGGACCCCTCCGCTGGAACTGAGGATGATCGGGACGAATACCCGAGAAATACCACGGCCGGACCATCGTCAGGAGGTATTTATTGTCTTTGAAGTTTGTCTTGAAACATTATTTGTTTATTATTTCCATAAGTTTTGGAAAATACCTGGGTGTGTCCGACTTCAATTTAAAAGTTTAATTTTTGTTTTTAGGAAAAGAAGGAAAATGATTGAACCTAATTACTTACAGATTTTTCTAAATGTCCTAATGACATTTTAAAGCAACAGTAAACAATTTTATAACGACTCTTTATTTTGTAAAACAAAAAAACAAAAAAATGTACAGATAGGAGAGGATATTCCTAATTGACTCATGTCTTCATCACCAGGACCCCTCCGCTGGAGCAGAGGATGATCGGGACGACTACCCAAACAATACCACGGCCGGACCATCGGCAGGAGGTATTTATTGTCCGTGAAGTTTGTCTTGAAACATAATTTGTTTATTATTTCAGTAAGTTTAGGAAATTACCGGTTGTGTCTGACATCAATGTAAAAGTTTATGTTTTTGCTTCTAGCAGAAGAAGGAAAATCATTAAACGTAATTATTGACAGATTTGATGATTATTCTTCTGTCCTTTTAAACCTACAGTAAACAATTTTATAACGACTCTTTATTTTGTATAACAAAAAAACTCACAAACTGTACAGATAGGAGAGGATATTCCTAATTGACTCATGTCTTCATCACCAGGACCCCTCTGCTGAAGCGGAGGATGATGCGGACGACTACCAAGGAGTACCACGGCCGGACCATCGGCAGGAGGTATTTGTCTATGAAATATGTGATGCATCGTGGTAAGATCAGTCGCTCGTCAAAACAAAGAAATCCGAAAAATGGACATTTTTCAGCCAGTTTGGATTGAAACAAATTGTTTTGACTCATAACCTTTGTATGTCCATTCAAAAACACTTTTATGTGTGTATTTTATGGAAAACATTGATTAGAGGCACAAGAAATGTAAATTTGCAGTTTCCAAGAACTGTAAATCTTCGATAGTCATTTTCTCGCTACTGTTACTTCTGAAACCAGGCGACCTACCTCCTTCAATCGCAAATATCTCGACTTCTTCTCATGATAAATGGATATTTATTCATTGATGGCAAAGCACATGAAAAACCTTTAAAATGATTCCAATAACTCCATATGCCCAAAAATTGACGAGCGCCGGATTCCACCGAGTCGTGATACATATGTCGTTAAAAACCATTTGTCCATTAGTTCAATAAAATTAGAAAAATACCTATCCATGGACATGAGTTCAATGTAAAAGTCTTTATTTTCAATTTAGGTGAAAACGGAAAATGATGAATTGTATTTACGCACAGATTTTTCTAAATTCCTTTTGATCTTTTAAACCAACAGTAAACAATGTTATAACGACTCTTTTGATTTTCTGAAACAAAAAAACTGTACAGATGGAAGAGGATATTCCTAATTGACACATGTCTTCATCACCAGGACCCCTCCGCTGGAACTGAGGATGATCGGGACGAATACCCGAGAAATACCACGGCCGGACCATCGTCAGGAGGTATTTATTGTCTTTGAAGTTTGTCTTGAAACATTATTTGTTTATTATTTCCATAAGTTTTGGAAAATACCTGGGTGTGTCCGACTTCAATTTAAAAGTTTAATTTTTGTTTTTAGGAAAAGAAGGAAAATGATTGAACCTAATTACTTACAGATTTTTCTAAATGTCCTAATGACATTTTAAAGCAACAGTAAACAATTTTATAACGACGAGTCATGAGAGATGATCTGCCCCAAAAGGTATCTCTCTTTGCAATATGTGTTCTTAATCTCCTCCTCAATACTGAGTCTCGATTTTTAAAACTTTTTTTCATATATTGTGACTAGAAAACTACAAATATTTGCACCTGTGGCTCTGGCTTTTAATTATAATTCAGATTTTTTGCATTAAGGCCTTTCTCAAAAATGTGATAGGCTGTGACTTTTAATTGTAAGTATAATTTTCAAAAATACACTTTTCTCATAAACCAACACAGCTCTTGTATTAAATTATAAGTGTAATTGTGACATTTAAACCTCTCTCCCTGATGTGGATGATCGGCAAGGAAGATGTCCCCAAGGCCAGCGAATGGGTCAGCGTCACCGACACACTTGGGCGGTATAGTCCACTGGAAGCAGCCCTCGGCGAGTGATGTCGTTACTGTCCAGAGGGGTAACCATCGCCAAGGTAGTTATGCCGACAGATGAGAACGTGAGAAGGGCGACAAAGCGTCTCCACAGATGGGTCAGTGCGGCGTGGGGTTAAATCCTGATGGGCCCTCTGCGCCCGTGAAAACGGAGTCACACAGAGAAAGCAGTTTAGTGCCACCAGGCCACGGCCAGCACGTGCATGGATTGAAAGCCACCACAGAAGCCTCAAACTGGATTTAGGCGACGGAGTGTCACACTGCCATCCCTGTCACCGACTCGATGAGTACCCTCGAAAAGGTGAAGAAACCCATGCTGTATGCAGACTGGCTAGAGGTGATGCCAAGCAGCAGACTCACAAAGGCAGCATGGATCCCGAGCCCTGGTCATGTAGGACTTTGAGGCAAAAATGAACGTGCTGATGAGCTGGCCGGCAAGCTAATCAGCACGTTCATTGCCTCAAACTCCTTATTGACCATTGCTCAAGATCCATTCAGCCCTTGCGAGTCGCTGCTTTGCGTCAAATCTAGCCAGTCTGCACACAGGATGGGTCTCTTTACCTGCTCGAGGGCACTCATTGGGTCAATGACTAGGATGGCAGTCGGACATTCCATGGCCCTTTTCCAGTCAGAGGCTTCTGTGACAGCTCTCATCTCCATGCACATGCTAGACGTGGTTACTGGTGGCACCTAACTGCTCTCTCTGCATGACCCCGCCTCCACGGACGCCGAAAGCCCATCAGGACTTGACCCCACACTGCACCGAACCATCCGTGAAGACGCACTGTCTCCCCTCTCACTGTCCCCTCTATCAGCATCTCCACCCTCGGCTTTGGCTGCCCCCTCCGGCCACTCACGACATTCTCTGCCTTGGGTTACTTCCACGGGTATGCTGCCCGAGTGATCGTCAAGACCGGAAGAAGGACTTCCAACCCGAGGATCGCTTCAGATGCATGTTAATCCTCCTCAGAAGGTAATTTGCTTTTTAATGTCCTTTAAAATTGCTCACTCAAAGTGTGCTTTAAATATTTTAGATATTCCCGACAATTATTTTCAGAAATAGTGCTCCTTGATTTTTTAAGTCTAGTCAAAACGAAATCGAGATTTTTAATGATATATATATATATATATATATATATGTGTGAGGCATTGAGGTGAAATCATGCTGTCGTGAAATACCAGGGAAAGCCCGGCCGGACCATCGGCAGGATGTATTTGTCTGTGAAGTAATATGTGAGGCATTTTGGTGAGGTCAAGCGCTCGTCAAAATAATGAAATCTGAGAAATCTGCAATTTTTGGCCAGACTGGATCTTTATTTTTGTTTTTGGGCTTATCACCTTTGCATGTTCATTCAAAAACACTTTTATGATTGTATTTCTAAATTTTCTAAATGTCCTTTTGACCTTTTAAACCAACAGTAAACAATTTTGTAACGACTCTTTTTATTTTCTGAAACAAAAAAACCAAATCTAATAGATGGAAAAGGATATTCCTAATTGACACATGTCTTCATCACCAGGACCCAGCGGAGGATGATCGGGACGACTACCCAAGGAAAACCACGGCCGGACCATCGGCAGGAGGTATTTGTCTGTTAAGTGTGTCTTGAAACATAATTTGTTTATGATTTCAGTTAGTTTAGGAAATTACCTGGGTGTGTCTGACATCAATGTAAAAGTTTATTTTTGGCTTCTAGCAGAAGAAGGAAAATTATTAAACGTATTTACAGACAGATTTTATGATTATCCTTCTGTCCTTTTAAACCTACAGTAAACAATTTTATAACGACTCTTTATTTTGTATAACAAAAAAACTCACAAACTGTACAGATAGGAGAGGATATTCCTAATTGACTCATGTCTTCATCACCAGGACCCCTCTGCTGAAGCGGAGGATGATGCGGACGACTACCAAGGAGTACCACGGCCGGACCATCGGCAGGAGGTATTTGTCTATGAAATATGTGATGCATCGTGGTAAGATCAGGCGCTCGTCAAAACAATGAAATCCGAAAAATGGACATTTTTCAGCCAGTTTGGATTAAAACAAATTGTTTTGACTCATAACCTTTGTATGTCCATTCAAAAACACTTTTATGTGTGTATTTTATGGAAAACATTGATTAGAGGCACAAGAAATGTAAATTTGCAGTTTCCAAGAACTGTAAATCTGTGATAGTCATTTTCTCGCTACTGTTACTTCTGAAACCAGGCGACTTACCTCCTTCAATCGCAAA